>NC_069505.1:119372102-119672102 GCF_027579735.1 Bombina bombina
ATCCTCCTGCTAACAGGAAGTGGCAAAGAGCACCACAGCAGAGCTGTCTATATAGCTCCTCCCTTAGCTCCACCCCCCAGTCATTCTGTTTGCCTACTCTAAGTATTAGGAAGGGTAAAGTGAAAGAGGTGATAACTACTGCAGCTGCTTTTTGGTTCGAGGCTCTGGAGGAGGCTCTTCAGGTTGAGACCCCATTGGATGATATTCTGGATAGTATTAGGGCTCTCAAGCTAGCTAATTCTTTCATTACAGATGCTGCTTTTCAACTGGCTAAATTAGCAGCAAAGAATTCAGGTTTTGACATTTTAGCGCGGCAAGCGTTATGGCTTAAGTCCTGGTCTGCTGATGTGTCATCAAAATCTAAGCTTTTAGCCATCCCTTTCAAAGGTAAGACCCTATTCGGGCCTGAACTGAAAGAGATCATTTCAGACATCACTGGTGGGAAAGGTCATGCCCTTCCTCAGGATAAGACAAATAAGATGAGGACCAAACAAAATAATTTTCGTTCCTTTCGAAACTTCAAAGGTGATCCCTCTACCTCTTCCCCTGCTGCAAAACAAGAGGGGAATTTTGCTCAATCCAAGTCAGTCTGGAGACCTAACCAGACTTGGAACAAAGGTAAACAGGCCAAGAAGCCCGCTGCTGCCACCAAGACAGCATGAAGGGGTAGCCCCCGATCCGGGACCAGATCTAGTAGGGGGTAGACTTTCTCTCTTTGCTCAGGCTTGGGCAAGAGACGTTCAGGACTCCTGGGCTTTAGAAATAGTAACCCAGGGGTATCTTCTGGATTTCAAAGATTCTCCTCCAAGGGGGAGATTCCATCTTTCTCAATTGTCTGCAGACAAGACAAAAAGAGAGGCGTTCTTACGCTGTGTAGAAGACCTATATACCATGGGAGTGATCCGCCCAGTTCCGAAAGCAGAACAGGGGCAGGGGTTTTACTCCAATCTGTGGTTCCAAAAAAGAGGGAACCTTCAGACCAATTTTAGATCTCAAGATCCTAAACAAATTCCTCAGAGTCCCATCTTTTAAGATGGAGACCATTCAGACTATTTTACCAATGATCCAGGAAGGTCAATATATAACCACAGTGGACTTAAAGGATGCATATCTACACATCCCTATCCATAAAGATCATCACCAGTTCCTCAGGTTCGCCTTTCTGGACAAGCATTACCAGTTTGTGGCTCTTCCCTTCGGGTTGGCCACAGCTCCCAGAATTTTCACAAAGGTGCTGGACGATATCTTAATTCAGGCGTCGACTTACCAACTAGCCAAGTCTCACACGGACATCGTGTTGGCTTTTCTAAGATCTCACGGGTGGAAAGTGAACGTAAAAAAAGAGTTCTCTTATCCCTCTCACAAGAGTTCCATTCATGGGAACTCTGATAGATTCGGTGGACATGAAAATTTTTCTGACGGAGGTCAGGAAATCAAAGATTTTAACCACCTGCCGAGCTCTTCATTCCATTACTCGGCTGTCAGTGGCTCAGTGTATGGAGGTAATCGGACTGATGGTAGCGGCAATGGACATAGTGCCGTTTGCTCGCTTGCATCTCACACCACTACAACTATGCATGCTCAAACAGTGGAATAGGGATTATGAAGATTTATCTCCTCAGATAAATCTGGATCGAGAGACCAGAGACTCTCTTCTTTGGTGGTTGTCACAGGATCATCTGTCCCAGGGAATGTGTTTCCGCAGGCCAGCGTGGGTCATAGTGACGACGGACGCCAGCCTATTGGGCTGGGGTGCAGTCTGGAATTCCCTTAAAGCACAGGGTTTGTGGACTCAGGAGGAGGCTCTCCTCCCGATAAATATCCTAGAACTGAGAGCGATATTCAACGCGCTTCAGGCGTGGCCTCAGCTGACTTCGGCCAAATTCATAAGATTCCAGTCGACAATATCACGACTGTAGCATATATCAATCATCAGGTGGGAACAAAGAGTTCTCTAGCGATGATAGAGGTTACCAAAATAATTTGATGGGCAGAGACTCACTCTTGCCATCTATCAGCAATCTATATCCCAGGAGTGGAGAACTGGGAAGCAGATTTTCTAAGTCGTCAGACTTTTCAGCCGGGGGAGTGGAAACTCCATCCGGAGGTGTTTGCACAATTGAATCAGCAATGGGGCACAACCAGAATTGGATCTGATGGCGTCTCGTCAGAACGCTAAACTTCCTTGTCATGGGTCCAGGTCAAGGGATCCTCAGGCAGTACTGATAGATGCTCTAGCAGTACCCTGGTCTTTCAACCTGGCTTATGTGTTTCCACCATTTCCTCTCCTTCCTCGTTTGATTGCCAGAATCAAACAAGAGAGAGCTTCGGTGATTTTGATAGCACCTGCGTGGCCACGCTGGACTTGGTATGCAGACCTGGTGAAAATGTCATCTCTTCCCCCATGGACTCTGCCACTGAGACAGGACCTTATGATTCAAAGTCTGTTCCAGCATCCAAATCTAGTTTCTCTGCGGCTGACTGCTTGGAGATTGAACACTTGATTTTATCCAAGCGGGGTTTCTCTGAGTCGGTCATAGATACCTTGATTCAGGCTCGAAAGCCTGTCACTAGGAAAATTCATCATAAGATATGGCGTAAATATCTTTATTGGTGCAAATCCAAAGGCTACTCATGGAGTAAGATCAGGATTCCTAGGATTTTGTCCTTTCTCCACGAAGGATTGGAGAAGGGGCTATCAGCTAGTTCCTTAAAGGGACAGATATCTGCTTTATCAATTCTACTGCACAAGCGTCTGGCAGATGTTCCAGACGTGCAGTCGTTCTGTCAGGCTTTAGTTAGAATCAAGCCTGTGTTTAAACCTGTTGCTCCGCCATGGAGTTTGAATTTAGTTCTTAAAGTTCTTCAAGGGGTTCCGTTTGAACCTATGCATTCCATAGATATTAAGCTTCTATCTTGGAAAGTTCTGTTTTTAGTTGCTATCTCTTCGGCTCGAAGAGTTTCTGAACTATCTGCATTGCAATGCGACTCGCCTTATCTTGTTTTCCATGCTGATAAGGTGGTTTTGCGTACCAAACCTGGATTCCTTCCTAAGGTTGTTACTAATAGGAATATCAATCAGGAAATTGTTGTTCTTTCTCTGTGTCCTAATCCTTCCTCTAAGAAGGAGCATCTGTTCCACATCTTGGACGTGGTTCATGCTTTGAAGTTTTACTTGCAAGCAACCAAAGATTTCCATCAAACATCTTCTTTGTTTGTTGTCTATTCTGGAAAACGTAGAGGTCAAAAAGCTACGGCTACCTCTTTCTTTTTGGCTGAAAAGCATCATCCGTTTGGCATACGAGTCTGCTGGACAGCAGCCTCCTGAAAGGATTACAGCTCTACTAGAGCGGTGGCTTCCACATGGGCTTTTAAAAATGCTTCTGTTGAACAGATTTGTAAGGCTGCGACTTGGTCTTCGCTTCATACCTTTTCCAAATTTTCCAAATTTGATACTTTTGCTTCTTCGGAGGCTATTTTTTTGCGAAAAGTTCTTCAAGCAGTGGTGCCTTCTGTTTAACCATCTGTCTTGTCCCTCCCGTTCATCCGTGTCCTGTAGCTTTGGTATTGTATCCCTTAAGTAAAGGATGAATCCGTGGATCGTCGTACCTTTATAGAAGAATAGTAAATTTTTGCTTACCTGATAAATTTATTTCTTCTATGGTACGACGAGTCCACGGCCCGCCCTGTCATTTTAAGACAGATTATATTTTTTTTATTTAAACTTCAGTCACCTCTGCACCTTTTATTTTCTCCTTTTTCTTCCTGTACCTTCGGTCGAATGACTGGGGATGGAGCTAAGGGAGGAGCTATATAGACAGCTCTGCTGTGGTGCTCTTTGCCACTTCCTGTTAGCAGGAGGATAATATCCCACAAGTAAAAGATGAATCCGTGGACTCGTCGTACCATAGAAGAAATTAATTTATCAGGTAAGCATAAATTTACTTTTTATTAACTTTTGATAGTATTCTATTTATACCTGGTACTCCTATGGTACAGTTCTATGGGAAGGGATTAATATTATTTCCTCTGTTAGTGTATGAGGCATGATTTATGTTGCTGCTTATGGTTTTTCTGTTTAGCAACCCCCTCTGAGTCCCTTCTGTTTATTTATGTAAGGGACTGTTAGGAGAGCGCAGTTTCTGTTTGGCGCCATGGGCTGGTGATATGTTGCTCTGTTGCGAAGCGCAGGTAGCGATGACTTTTTACTCACAGGGGTAATGTTATTTATGTATAGTGTGTCTGATACTGGAACTCCTCAGGTGTTTGGAGGAGTTTTTTTTGGCGGTGTGTATCGCTTCACGCCATGCCATTTTTTGTGGGCCCGTCTTCTCAGAAGTGGAGCGGCACCATTTTTAGGTGGACTCTGCCACCGGATATCTGTGTATGTTTGCTATAGTTCACCCTCTCAACTTCAGAGCGATGCAGTTGTATAGTGCAGCTGCTATGGACAGCACACGCTACAGTTTTAGAGGGCAGCTGCTATAGATGGCCTGCGCTGCAGTTGTAGAGTTCAGCTGCTATAGACAACTCATTAATGTGTGCTTGTGTTTCAATAGGAGTTAATCCAGTTCATGAAGGGGTTGACCGTTTATGGAAGGGATCATATGGTCTGGGAACTAGGTTTAATAAATTGTATTTTATTTTCAGTATTTTAATTTTTTAAAGGGGTGTTTTGGATTTGAAGGTACATTCTGTTTTATTGTACGTCTGTTCTTCATTATTTCACAAAGTTTTTTCTTTCAGGTTTTGCGCCCCTCTGAATTAGTTTAAATATTTATTTTTTCTGTACCCCTGGTTTAGCAATGCTATTAAAGGGACAGTCTAGGCCAAAATAAACTTTCATGATTCAGATAGAGCATGTAGTTTTAAACAATTTTCCAATTTATTTTTATCACCAATTTTGCTTTGTTCCTTTGGTGGTATTAGTTGAAAGCTTAACGTAGGAGGTTCATATGCTAATTTCTTAGACCTTGAATCCCACCTCTTTCAGATTGCATTTTAACAGTTTTTCACCACTAGAGGGTGTTAGTTCACATATTTCATATAGATAACACTGTGCTCGTGCACATGAAGTAATCTGGGAGCAAGCACTGATTGGCTAGACTGCAAGTCTGTCAAAAGAACTGAAAAAAGGGGCAGTTTGCAGAGGCTTAGATACAAGATAATCACAGAGGTTAAAAGTATATTATTATAACTGTGGTGGTTATGCAAAACTGGGAAATGGGTAATAAAGGGATTATCTATCTTTTAAAACAATAAAAATTCTGGTGTAGACTGTCCCTTTAAATCTACAGATTGGTTTGAACTTTGTCTCCCAGGATGATGCTGTTAAGGCACTGCCACAGCTTTCTCCTTTTACGTCCCAAGCCACTATGGCTTCACATGCAGTGCCCTGCGGTTCCTCACAATCTCCTTGAGGAGTGTATTTGCCTGCAGATTTTGCAGCTCAGGTATTCCAATATCTGAAGCTTTATCTGCCTTTCTTTTTCTTCAGGGAAAGTGCAAGAGGATTTTTATATATTCAGAATGTAAGGTTTCTGCTCCATTTCTGCTATATAATTTTGCTTCCCTCATTAGTCTCATGCGGTGCAGTAACTAGTAGCTTCTGAGGGTTTTATATCAGATTCGTTCAGTATAATTCCTTCATCTGATGCTGAAGAGTTTCCTTCAGATTTAAGCTTGAACACCTTTGTGTATGCTAGGGAGGTTTTGTATAATTTGGGGCAACTCTGATACACATGTCGTGTCAACCCTAAGAATCCAGTATACTTTATAGATACTAGGATTTTTTTCTGTGGAAGTTGTTCCTGTTCCAGGACGTGCTAGGAGATTTTTCACAGGAATGGGAGAGGTCAGGGTTTCCTTTTTTCCCATCTCCTGTCATAAAGATGTTTTCTGTTGCGGTCTCCATTAAATATCAGGGTGCACGGTGCCTTAAGTAGTAGGGTATTTCTACTCTGGCTATGAGAAATACGATTCCTAGAGGGGATAGCTGTTCTTTTCAGGATTTATGGACCAAGCTGGGTCTTACATGGAAGTTTGGTATGCCACTGTGTCAAGTGTCGCATCTTATGGGTGCAATGCCTTTTACAATTCCATTTTGGTAGAGACTACTTTAGAGCAGATCCAGTACAAATTGAAGGCTCTTAAGCTAGTCAAAATTACTTATTTCTGATGCTCCTATGTATTTTCTGACGGGAGTCAAGATATCTGGCTTTGCTGTACTAGCCTGTGGGGCATTTTGGACAGTGGATTTTTCCTTTGAGTCCAAGTTTCTGGTATATCCGTACAAGGATAAGACCTTGTTTGGTTCTGATCTGTAAGGCGTAGTTCTGATATTAAAGGAATTTGCTCCCAATCCGGGATTAGTCCATGTGGGGGCTTGATTCTCTGTCTTCAAACTTGGATATGAGGTGTCCCAGATAGTCTGTGGACATAGTACATCAGGGTTTCTATGTTGTAGTCCTTCCTTCTCTGCCTGAGGCAGGTTCCACCTTTTAATTTTATCTGCAGGCCAGATAATGGTGAGTGCTTTGGGATTTTTCTTCCCTGTGAAGGATAATTTCAGTTCCTGTAAAAGAACAGGGCCTAGGATTTTTTAATTTCTCTTTGAGGTCCTTGATTAGGAGGGAATTTTAGTTCTATAAATAGACTTAAAGTGTCTCAACGGCTCAGGGTACTATTCTTCCTTCTTATCTGGTATAGGTCAATTCATGGTGACCATTGTCCTGGAGGACGCATATATTGCAGGTTTCTAAATGTTGCTTTTTGGTCACACACTTTGTGGGTTTTTTCCCTTTTGGCCTTGCCATGGTTCTCAGAGGGGGCTGCATTGGCAGGAATCTGTTTTCAGGGAGTTACTGTGGTGCCATTCCTGGATGTTATAATGGTTCAGGCACCATGTGTTCATCAAGCATTCTCTCATTCTGAGATATTGCTGGCTTTTTCTTCATTCCTCGATTGGAAGTGAATCTGAAAATAAGTTTCCTTGGTCCAGTTACAGAGGTAGTGTCTTTGGGACCAGATTGGTTTACTTCTCTCTGAGGTTATTTTTGTCAGGATTTTTTCTTCTTTCCTCTTTTGGCACTCTACAGTTTGGACTTTTAGGGGCCTGATGTATGGAATGGTCTGATGATTGTTTATTTGGACATTATCCCTTTATCTGATATTTGAGACCTTTCTGAGTAATAGTCACGGTCGCTAGCCTGTTGGTTGGTGACTGTTCTTGGGAGTAGTTTACTCTCCACATCACCATCTTGGAGTGAAGAGCGATCTAAAATGCTCTGACGACTTGGCCTCCGTTGTTCTATCCGATTTTTCCGGTTATAGTTACTATTTCTTCTCAGTAGTTCACACTAACTACCTGGGAGGATCCTGACGTTCCTTTGCATTGATTGGCATGGATTGTTCGGTGGGGGGGACACTCACATTCTAGTATATCCACTATTCACATTTCAGTGTATACTGGGTGCAGACTTCCTGAGCGGTTAGTTTTTCTTTCATGTAATTAGCAAGAGTCCATGAGCTAGTGACGTATGGGATATACATTCCTACCAGGAGGGGCAAAGTTTCCCAAACCTCAAAATGCCTATAAATATACCCCTCACCACACCCACAAATCAGTTTTACAAACTTTGCCTCCCATGGAGGTGGTGAAGTAAGTTTGTGCTAGATTCTTTGTTGATATGCGCTTCGCAGCAGGCTGGAGCCCGGTTTTCCTCTCAGTGTGCAGTGAATGTCAGAGGGATGTGAAGAGAGTATTGCCTATTTGAATTCAATGATCTCCTTCTACAGGGTCTATTTCATAGGTTCTCTGTTATCGGTCGTAGAGATTCATCTCTTACCTCCCTTTTCAGATCGACGATATACTTTTATATATACCATTACCTCTACTGATTCTCGTTTCAGTACTGGTTTGGCTTTCTACTACATGTAGATGAGTGTCCTGGGGTAAGTAAGTCTTATTTTGTGACACTCTAAGCTATGGTTGGGCACTTTTTTATAAAGTTCTAAATATATGTGTTTAAACATTTATTTGCCTTGATTCAGGATGTTCAACGTTCCTTATTTCAGACAATCAGTTTCATATTTGGGATAATGCATATGAATAAACCAATTTTTCTTACCTTAAAATTTGACTTTTTTCCTGTGGGCTGTTAGGCTCGCGGGGGCTGAAAATGCTTCATTTTATTGCGTCATTCTTGGCGCAGACTTTTTTGCCGCAAAAATTTTCGGTGTCATTTCCAGCGTCATACTTGTCGCCGGAAGTTGCCTAATTTTTTTGACGTTTTTGCGCCAAAAGTGTCGGCGTTACCGGATGTGGCGTCATTTTTGGCGCCAAAAGCATTTAGGCGCCAAATAATGTGGGCGTCTTTTTTGGCGCTAAAAAATATGGGCGTCATTATTGTCTCCACATTATTTAAGTCTCATTGTATATTTGCTTCTGGTTGCTAGAAGCTTGTTCATTGGCATTTTTTCCCATTCCTGAAACTGTCATTTAAGGAATTTGATAATTTTGCTTTATATGTTGTTTTTTCTATTACATATTGCAAGATGTCTCAGATTGATCCTGAATCAGAAGCTACTTCTGGAAAATCGCTGCCTGATGCTGGATCTACCAAAGTTAAGTGTATTTGTTGTAAACTTGTGGTAACTGTTTCTCTGGCTGTTGTTTGTGATGAATGTCATGACAAACTTTCTAATGCAGATAATATTTCCTTTAGTAATGTTCCATTACCTGTTGCTGTTCCATCTAATATTCAGGGTGTTCCTGTTAACATAAGAGATTTTGTTTCTAAATCTATTAAGAAGGCTATGTCTGTTATTCCTCCTTCCAGTAAACGTAAAAGGTCTTTTAAAACTTCTCATGTTTCAGATGACTTTTTAAACGAACATCATCATTCTGATTCTGTTTCTGATACTGATTTTTCTGGTTCAGAAGTTTCTGTTTCAGAGATTGATACTGATAAATCTTCTTATTTACTTAAAATGGAATTTATTCGTTCTTTACTTAAAGAAGTCTTAATTGCATTAGAAATAGAGGAGTCTGGTCCTCTTGATACTAAATCTAAACGTTTGAATACGGTTTTTAAACCCCCTGTATTTATTCCGGAGGTTTTTCCCGTCCCTGATGCTATTTCTGAAGTAATTTCCAGGGAATGGAATAATCTGGGTAATTAATTTACTCCTTCTAAACGGTTTAAGCAATTATATCCTGTGCCATCTGACAGATTAGAGTTTTGGGACAAAATCCCTAAGGTTGATGGGGCTATCTCTACTCTTGCTAAACGTACTACTATTCCTACGGCAGATAGTACTTCCTTTAAGGATCCTTTAGATAGGAAAATTAAATCCTTTCTAAGAAAAGCTTACTTATGTTCAGGTAATCTTCTTAGACCTGCTATATCTTTGGCGGATGTTGCTGCAGCTTCAATTTTATGGTTAGAAGCTTTAGCACAACAAGTAACAGATCTAACAGATCCTAATACTCATAGCATTGTGAATCTTCTTCAACATGCTAATAACTTTATTTGTGATGCCATCTTTGATATCATTAGGGTTGATGTCAGGTATATGTCTTTAGCTATTTTAGCTAGAAGAGCTTTATGGCTTAAAACTTGGAATGCTGATATGTCTTCTAAGTCAACTTTGCTTTCCCTTTCTTTCTAGGGTAATAAATAGTTTGGTTCACAGTTGGATTCTATTATTTCAACTGTTACTGGGGGGAAAGGAACTTTTTTACCACAGGATAAAAAATCTAAAGGTAAATTTAGGTCCGCTAATCGTTTTCGTTCCTTTCGTCATAATAAGGAACGAAAGCCTGATCCTTCCCCTACAGGAACAGTATCAGTTTGGAAACCATCTCCAGTCTGGAATAAATCCAAGCCCTTTAGAAAGCCAAAGCCAGCTCCCAAGTCCACATGAAGGTGCGGCCCTCATTCCAGCCCAGCTGGTAGGGGGCAGATTACGTTTTTTCAAAGAAATTTGGATCAATTCGATTCACAATCTTTGTATTCAGAACATTGTTTCACAAGGGTACAGAATAGGCTTCAAGATAAGGCCTCCTGCAAGAAGATTTTTTCTTTCCCGTGTCCCAATAAATCCAGTGAAGGCTCAAGCATTTCTGAAATGTGTTTCAGATCTAGAGTTGGCTGGAGTAATTGGGCCAGTTCCAGTTCTGGAACAGGGGCTGGGGTTTTACTCAAATCTCTCCATTGTACCAAAGAAGGAGAATTCCTTCAGACCAGTTCTGGATTTAAAAATATTGAATCGTTATGTAAGGATACCAACATTCAAAATGGTAACTATAAGGACTATTCTGCCTTTTGTTCCGCAAGGGCATTATATGTCCACAATAGATTTACAAGATGCATATCTGCATATTCCGATTCATCCAGATCACTATCAGTTTCTGAGATTCTCTTTCCTAGACAAGCATTACCAGTTTGTGGCTCTGCCGTTTGGCCTAGCAACAGCTCCAAGGATTTTTACAAAGGTTCTCGGTGCCCTTCTATCTGTAATCAGAGAACAGGGTATTGTGGTATTTCCTTATTTGGACGATATCTTGGTACTTGCTCAGTCTTCACTTTTAGCAGAATCTCATACGAATCAACTTGTATCGTTTCTTCGATAACATGGTTGGAGGATCAATTTACCAAAGAGTTCGTTGATTCCTCAGACAAGGGTAACGTTTTTAGGTTTCCAGATAGATTCAGTGTCCATGACTCAGTCGCTGACGGACAAAAGACGTCTGAAATTGGTTTCAGCTTGTCGAAACCTTCAGTCTCAATCATTCCCTTCGGTAGCCTTATGCATGGAAATTCTAGGTCTTATGACTGCTGCATCGGACGCGATCCCCTTTACTCGTTTTCACATGCGACCTCTTCAGCTCTGTATGCTGAACCAGTGGTGCAGGGATTATACAAAGATATCGCAATTAATATCTTTAAAACCGATTGTACGACACTCTCTGACGTGGTGGACAGACCACCATCGTTTAGTTCAGGGGGCTTCTTTTGTTCTTCCGACCTGGACTGTGATCTCAACAGATGCAAGTCTGACAGGTTGGGGAGCTGTATGGGGGTCTCTGAAAGCACAAGGGGTTTGGGAATCTCAGGAGGCGAGATTACCAATCAACATTTTGGAACTCCGTGCGATTTTCAGAGCTCTTCAGTCGTGGCCTCTTCTAAAGAGAGAGTCATTCATTTGTTTTCAGACGGACAATGTCACAACCGTGGCATATGTCAATCATCAAGGAGGGACTCACAGTCCTCTGGCTATGAAAGAAGTATCTCGAATACTTGTATGGGCGGAATCCAGCTCCTGTCTAATTTCTGCGGTTCATATCCCAGGTATAGACAATTGGGAAGCGGATTATCTCAGTCGCCAAACATTACATCCGGGCGAATGGTCTCTTCACCCAGAGGTATTTCTTCAGATTGTTCAAATGTGGGGACTTCCAGAAATAGATCTGATGGCTTCTCACCTAAACAAGAAGCTTCTCAGGTATCTGTCCAGATCCAGGGATCCTCAGGCGGAAGCAGTGGATGCATTGTCACTTCCTTGGAAGTATCATCCTGCCTATATCTTTCCGCCTCTAGTTCTTCTTCCAAAAGTGATTTCCAAGATTCTAAAGGAGCGTTCGTCTGTTCTGCTGGTGGCTCCAGCATGGCCTCACAGGTTTTGGTATGCAGATCTTGTCCGGATGGCTACTTGCCAAACGTGGACTCTTCCGTTAAGACCAGACCTTCTATCGCAAGGTCCTTTTTTCCATCAGGATCTCAAATCCTTAAATTTGAAGGTATAGAGATTGAACGCTTGATTCTCAATCATAGAGGTTTCTCTGACTCCGTAATTAATACTATGTTACAGGCTCGTAAATCTGTATCTAGGAAGATATATTATCGAGTCTGGAAGACTTATATTTCTTGGTGTTCTTCTCATCATTTTTCCTGGCATTCTTTTAGAATTCCTAGAATTTTACAGTTTCTTCAGGATGGTTTGGATAAAGGTTTGTCTGCAAGTTCCTTGAAAGGACAAATCTCTGCTCTTTCTGTTCTTTTTCACAGAAAGATTGCTAATCTTCCTGATATTCATTGTTTTGTACAGGCTTTGGTTCGTATAAAACCTGTCATTAAGTCAATCTCTCCTCCTTGGAGTTTGAATTTGGTTCTGGGGGCTCTTCAAGCTCCTCTGTTTGAACCTATGCATTCGCTGGATATTAAATTACTTTCTTGGAAAGTTTTGTTTCTTTTGTTTTCTGAATTATCTGCTCTTTCTTGTGAGTCTCCTTTTCTGATTTTTCATCAGGATAAGGCGGTTTTGCGAACTTCATTTAAATTTTTACCTAAGGTTGTGAATTCTAACAACATTAGTAGAGAAATTGTAGTTCCTTCATTGTGTCCTAATTCTAAGAACTCTAAGGAAAGATCGTTGCATTCTTTGGATGTAGTTAGAGCTTTGAAATATTATGTTGAAACTACTAAAGATTTCCGAAAGACTTCTAGTCTATTTGTTATCTTTTCTGGTTCTAGGAAAGGTCAGAAGGCTTCTGCCATTTCTTTGGCATGGTGGTTAAAGTCTTTGATTCATCATGCTTATGTTGAGTCGGGTAGAACTCCGCCTCAAAGGATTACAGCTCATTCGACTAGGTCAGTCTCTACTTCCTGGGCATTTAGGAATGAAGCTTCGGTTCATCAGATTTGCAAAGCAGCAACTTGGTCACCTTTGCATACTTTTACTAAATTCTACCATTTTGATGTGTTTTCTTCTTCAGAAGCAGTCTTTGGTAGAAAAGTACTTCAGGCAGCTGTTTCAGTTTGATTCTTCTGCTTATAATTTCAGTTTTTTTCATTATAAGATTTAGTCTTTGTTTTGGGTGTGGATTATTTTTCAGCGGAATTGGCTGTCTTTATTTTATCCCTCCCTCTCTAGTGACTCTTGCGTGGAAGATCCACATCTTGGGTATTCATTATCCCATACGTCACTAGCTCATGGACTCTTGCTAATTACATGAAAGAAAACATAATTTATGTAAGAACTTACCTGATAAATTCATTTCTTTCATATTAGCAAGAGTCCATGAGGCCCACCCTTTTTTGTGGTGGTTATGTTTTTTTTTTGTAGAAAGCACAATTATTCCAATTCCTTATTTTTTATGCTTTCGCACTTTTTTCTTATCACCCCACTTCTTGGCTATTCGTTAAACTGATTTGTGGGTGTGGTGAGGGGTGTATATATAGGCATTTTGAGGTTTGGAAACTTTGCCCCTCCTGGTAGGAATGTATATCCCATACGTCACTAGCTCATGGACTCTTGCTAATATGAAAGAAATGAATTTATCAGGTAAGTTCTTACATAAATTATGTTTTTCATCTCTGGTGTGGTTTTTCTCGGAGGGGTTCACCAGGTTAATTTTCACATGGGGGGTGCTGGAGTTGGAGATAACAGTTCACCAAGTCTCCAGGTTATGTTTAGGGTCAGTGATTAGCAGGCTGCTCTGCTAAATACCCTGGCGGTTCTTTGGGATTTCAGTCTGATGGCTCTCCTCTACGAGTCTTTGCTCGTATCAAATGGGAGTGAGCATCAGTATGGTTATAAGTTCCTGCATAGTCGCAGGATCTTGTTTCTTTCATGTAATTAGCAAGAGTCCATGAGCTAGTGACGTATGGGATATACATTCCTACCAGGAGGGGCAAAGTTTCCCAAACCTCAAAATGCCTATAAATACACCCCTCACCACACCCACAAATCAGTTTGCCTCCTATGGAGGTGGTGAAGTAAGTTTGTGCTAGATTCTACATTGATATGCGCTCCGCAGCAGGTTGGAGCCCGGTTTTCCTCTCAGCGTGCAGTGAATGTCAGAGGGATGTGAGGAGAGTATTGCCTATTTGAATGCAGTGATCTCCTTCTACAGGGTCTATTTCATAGGTTCTCTGTCATCGGTCGTAGAGATTCATCTCTTACCTCCCTTTTCAGATCGACGATATACTCTTATATATACCATTTCCTCTACTGATTCTCGTTTCAGTACTGGTTTGGCTTTCTACTACATGTAGATGAGTGTCCTGGGGTAAGTAAGTCTTATTTTCTGTGACACTCTAAGCTATGGTTGGGCACTTTTATATAAAGTTCTAAATATATGTGTTTAAACATTTATTTGCCTTGACTCAGGATGTTCAACGTTCCTTATTTCAGACAGTCAGTTTCATTTTTGGGATAATGCAGATGAATAAATCATTTTTTTCTTACCTTAAAAATTTGACTTTTCTCTGTGGGCTGTTAGGCTTGCGGGGGCTGAAAATGCTTCATTTTATTGCGTCATTCTTGGCGCGGACTTTTTTGGTGCAAACATTTTTTTCTGTTTCCGGCGTCATACGTGTCGCCAGGAGTTGCGTCATTTTTGACGTTCTTTTGTGCCAAAAGTGTCGGCGTTCCGGATGTGGCGTCATTTTTGGCGCCAAAAGCATTTAGGCGCCAAATAATGTGAGCGTCTTTTTTGGCGCTAAAAAAATATGGGCGTCACTATTGTCTCCACATTATTTAAGTCTCATTATTTTGTGCTTCTGGTTGCTAGAAGCTTATTCACTGGCATTTTTTTCCCATTCCTGAAACTGTCATTTAAGGAATTTGATCAATTTTGCTTTATATGTTGTTTTTTCTATTACATATTGCAAGATGTCCCACGTTGAAGCTGAGTCAGAAGATACTTCTGGAAAATCGCTGCCTGGTGCTGGAGCTACCAAAGCTAAGTGTATCTGCTGTAAACTTTTGGTATCTGTTCCTCCAGCTGTTGTTTGTACTGTTTGTCATGACAAACTTGCTAATGCAGATAATATTTCCTTTAGTACTGTTACATTACCTGTTGCTGTTCCGTCAACATCTAATATTCAGAGTGTTCCTGATAACATAAGAGATTTTGTTTCTAAATCCATTAAGAAGGCTATGTCTGTTATTCCTCCTTCTAGTAAACGTAAAAAGTCTTTTAAAACTTCTCATTTTTCAGATGAATTTTTAAATGAACATCATCATTCTGATACTGATATTGGTTCTTCTGATTCAGAGGATTCTGTCTCAGAGGTTGATGCTGATAAATCTTCATATTTATTTAAAATGGAATTTATTCGTTCTTTACTTAAAGAAGTCCTTATTGCATTAGAAATTGAGGATTCTAGTCCTCTTGATACTAAATCTAAACGTTTAGATAAGGTTTTTAAATCTCCTGTAGTTATTCCAGAAGTGTTTCCTGTCCCTGGTGCTATTTCTGAAGTAATTTCCAGGGAATGGAATAATTTGGGTAATTCTTTTACTCCTTCTAAACGTTTTAAGCAATTATATCCTGTGCCATCTGACAGATTAGAATTTTGGGACAAAATACCTAAGGTTGATGGGGCTGTCTCTACTCTTGCTAAGCGTACTACTATTCCTACGGCAGATGGTACTTCCTTTAAGGATCCTTTAGATAGGAAAATTGAATCCTTTCTAAGAAAAGCTTACTTGTGTTCAGGTAATCTTCTTAGACCTGCTATATCTTTAGCGGATGTTGCTGCAGCTTCAACTTTTTGGTTAGAAGCTTTAGCGCAACAAGTAACAGATCATAATTCTCATAGCATTATTATTCTTCTACAACATGCTAATAATTTTATTTGTGATGCCATCTTTGATATCATTAGAGTTGACCATCTCCAGTCTGGAATAAATCCAAGCCTTTTAGAAAACCAAAGCCAGCTCCCAAGTCCACATAAAGGTGCGGCCCTCATTCCAGCTCAGCTGGTAGGGGGCAGATTACGTTTTTTCAAAGAAATTTGGTTCAATTCCGTTCACAATCTCTGGATTCAGAACATTGTTTCAGAAGGGTACAGAATTGGCTTCAAGATAAGGCTTCCTGCAAAGAGATTTTTTCTTTCCCGTGTCCCAGTAAACCTAGCGAAGGCTCAAGCATTTCTGAAATGTGTTTCAGATCTAGAGTTGGCTGGAGTAATTATGCCAGTTCCAGTTCTGGAACAGGAGCTGGGGTTTTATTAAAATCTCTTCATTGTACCAAAGAAGGAGAATTCCTTCAGACCAGTTCTGGATCTAAAAATATTGAATCGTTATGTAAGGATACCAACATTCAAGATGGTAACTATAAGGACTATCCTGCCTTTTGTTCAGCAAGAGCATTATATGTCCACAATAGATTTACAGGATGCATATCTGCATATTCCGATTCATCCAGATCACTTTCAGTTTCTGAGATTCTCTTTCCTAGACAAGCATTACCAGTTTGTGGCTCTACCCTTTGGCCTAGCTACAGCTCCAAGAATTTTTACAAAGGTTCTCGGTGCCCTTCTGTCTGTAATCAGAGAACAGGGTATTGTGGTATTTCCTTATTTGGACGATATCTTGGTACTTGCTCAGTCTTCACATTTAGCAGAATCTCATACGAATCGACTTGTGTTGTTTCTTCAAGATCATGGTTGGAGGATCAATTTACCAAAAAGTTCATTGATTCCTCAGACAAGGGTAACCTTTTTAGGTTTCCAGATAGATTCAGTGTCCATGACTCTGTCACTAACGTACAAGAGACGTCTAAAATTGATATCAGCTTGTCGAAACCTTCAGTCACAATCATTCCCTTCGGTAGCTTTATGCATGGAAATTCTAGGTCTTATGACTGCAGCATCGGACGCGATCCCCTTTGCTCGTTTTCACATGCGACCTCTTCAGCTCTGTATGCTGAACCAGTGGTGCAGGGATTACACAAAGATATCTCAATTAATATCTTTAACACCGATTGTACGACACTCTCTGATGTGGTGGACAGATCACCATTGTTTAGTTCAGGGGGCTTCTTTTGTTCCTCCGACCTGGACTGTAATTTCAACAGATGCAAGTCTGTCAGGTTGGGGAGCTGTTTGGGGGTCTCTGACAGCACAAGGGGGTTGGGAATCTCAGGAGGTGAGATTACCGATCAATATTTTGGAACTCCGTGCAATTTTCAGAGCTCTTCAGTCATAGCCTCTTCTAAAGAGAGAATCGTTCATTTGTTTTCAGACAGACAATGTCACAACTGTGGCATACATCAATCATCAAGGAGGGACTCACAGTCCTCTGGCTATGAAGGAAGTATCTCGAATTCTGGTATGGGCGGAATCCAGCTCCTGTCTAGTTTCTGCGGTTCATATCCCAGGTATAGACAATTGGGAAGCGGATTATCTCAGCCGCCAAACGTTACATCCGGGCGAATGGTCTCTTCACCCAGAGGTATTTCTTCAGATTGTTCAAATGTGGGGACTTCCAGAAATAGATCTGATGGCCTCTCATCTAAACAAGAAACTTCCCAGGTATCTGTCCAGATCCAGGGATCCTCAAGCGGAAGCAGTGGATGCATTGTCACTTCCTTGGAAGTATCATCCTGCCTATATCTTTCCGCCTCTAGTTCTTCTTCCAAGAGTAATCTCCAAGATTCTGAAGGAATGCTCGTTTGTTCTGCTGGTAGCTCCAGCATGGCCTCACAGGTTTTGGTATGCGGATCTTGTCCGGATGGCCTCTTGCCAACCGTGGACTCTTCCGTTAAGACCAGACCTTTTGTTGCAAGGTCCTTTTTTCCATCAGGATCTCAAATCCTTAAATTTAAAGGTATGGAGATTGAACGCTTGATTCTTAGTCAAAGAGGTTTCTCTGACTCTGTGATTAATACTATGTTACAGGCTCGTAAATCTGTATCTAGGGAGATATATTATAGAGTCTGGAAGACATATTTCTTGGTGTCTTTCTCATCATTTTTCCTGGCATTCTTTTAGAATTCCGAGAATTTTACAGTTTCTTCAGGATGGTTTGGATAAAGGTTTGTCTGCAAGTTCCTTGAAAGGACAAATCTCTGCTCTTTCTGTTCTTTTTCACAGAAAGATTGCTAATCTTCCTGATATTCATTGTTTTGTTCAAGCTTTGGTTCGTATAAAACCTGTCATTAAGTCAATTTTTCCTCCTTGGAGTTTGAATTTGGTTCTGGGGGCTCTTCAAGCTCCTCCGTTTGAACCTATGCATTCATTGGACATCAAATTACTTTCTTGGAAAGTTTTGTTCCTTTTGGCCATCTCTTCTGCCAGACGAGTTTCTGAATTATCTGCTCTTTCTTGTGAGTCTCCTTTTCTGATTTTTCATCAGGATAAGGAGGTGTTGCGAACTTCTTTTAAATTTTTACCTAAGGTTGTGAATTCTAACAACATTAGTAAAGAAATTGTGGTTCCTTCATTGTGTCCTAATCCTAAGAATTCTAAGGAGAGATCTTTGCATTCTTTGGATGTAGTTAGAGCTTTGAAATATTATGTTGAAGCTACTAAGAATTTCCGAAAGACTTCTAGTCTATTTGTTATCTTTTCCTTTTCTAGGAAAGGTCAGAAGGCCTCTGCCATTTCTTTGGCATCTTGGTTGAAATCTTAGAAACATAGAAACATAGATATTGACGGCAGATAAGAGCCATAGGCCCAGCAAGTCTGCCCGACCTTACCTAACAGTATAAACTTATCTAGTTCGTAGGATAGCCCTATGCTTGTCCCATGCATTTTTAAAGTCCCCCACAGTGTTTGTTGCTACTACCTCTTGAGGAAGTTTATTCCATAAATCAATCACTCTTTCTGTAAAGAAGTGCTTCCTCAAATTACTCCTGAATCTACTACCCTTTAGCTTGAGCTCATGACCCCTTGTTCTTGAATTTTCCATTTTATGTAAAATACCCACAGCCTCAGTTTTACTAAACCCTTTAATGTACTTGAAAGTTGCTATCATATCACCTCTTTCCCTTCTCTCCTCTAAGCTATACATATTTAGGTCATTGAGCCTGTCCTGGTAAGTTTTATTTTTTAGACCATGTACCATTTTGGTAGCCCTCCTTTGCACAGATTCAAGTTTGTTAATATCCTTCTGAAGATATGGCCTCCAGAACTGCACACAATACTCAAGATGAGGCCTAACTAATGATCTATAAAGTGGCATAAGAACCTTACTATTTCTGCTGCAAATACCTCTACCAATACATCCAAGCATTCTGCTAGCCTTACTTGCTGCATTACTACATTGTTTACTAAGTTTTAAATCTGAAATAATAATTCCCAAGTCCTGTTCCTCGTCTGTAACAGTCAGTAAAGTGTCATTGAGTCTGTAATTAACATTTGGATTTTTCTTCCCTAAATGCATTATTTTACACTTTGCTGTGTTAAACTTTAGATCCCAGTCGTTTGTCCAATCCTCCAATTGTTGTATATCACTTCTCATTTTGTCTACCCCCCCTGGAACATCCACTCTGTTGCAAATTTTTGTATCATCTGCAAAGAGACATACTTTCCCCTGTAGCCCTTTGCTGATATCGCAGATAAATATGTTAAACAAAACAGGCCCCAGAACTGACCCCTGAGGAACACCACTAGTAACAGCCCCCTCTGCTGAATGAACTCCATTTACTAAGACACTTTGTTTTCTGTCCTTAAGCCAGCATTCCACCCAGTTCACAATTTTTGAATCTAGACCAAGGAGATATAGTTTGTGAATAAGTTTATTGTGTGGGACGGTGTCAAATGCTTTGCTGAAATCTAGATATGCTACATCAACTGCTCCTCCCTTGTCTAATACTTTTGTTACATAATCAAAGAAGTCAATTAGATTAGTCTGACATGATCTCCCTGAAGTAAAACCATGCTGATTTTGGTCCTCTAAATTGTTTCTTTATGTAAGTCATAATTCTTTCTTTTAAGAGGCTTTCCATGAATTTCCCTACTACTGAAGTTAAACTAACTGGCCTGTAGTTGCCAGATTCTTCTCTACTGCCCTTTTTATGAAGAGGTATTACATTTGCTATTTTCAAATCATCCTGTTAATAGTGACTGATTAAACAGATCAGTTAATGGGACAGTTAGCACTGATCGAAGTTCTTTTAAAACCCTTGGATGAATATTATCAGGACCCACTGCCTTTGTAACATTTATTTTTGATAATGCTAACAAAACCTCATCCTCTGTAAAAAGATTACTGTTAAGCTTGTTTCTATTTTGCGTAGCATCCCTTAATGTAGACATTGTATCTTCACAATCTTTAGTGAAAACAGAACAGAAGTAATCATTGAGACAGTCTGCAATCTGCTTATCTCCTTCTATTATTCTACCATCAACTGATTTTAATTTTACTATTCCTACCTTATTTTTCTTCTTTCACTGATATATCTAAAGAATGTTTTGTCCCCATGTTTTACTGACTGTGCTATCTTCTCTTCTGCATGAGCTTTAACCTTCCTAATTAACTGCTTAGTCTTTTTTTGTTGGAGTCTCCATATTTTCATATCATCATCTGCTTGTGTGTGTCTGTAATTTTTATAAGCTATCTTTTTTGTCTTTACAGCATGTGCTACTTCTTTGGAAAACCAAATTGGTTTCCGCTTTCTTTTACTTTTACAGACATGTCTAATACAGTGTGCGGTTGCATCTAAAATGGCACCTTTCACAAATTCCCACTGTTCTTAAACCCCTGTAATAAGAGTTTTCCCCTTTAAATAGTTTTTTAGGTATTCTCCCATTAATGAAAAATCTGCCGTCCTAAAGTCTAAAACTTTTGTTTTAGTCTGGGTGGACAGTTCCTGAACATGAATACTAAACCAAACAGATTGATGATCACTGGATCCTAAGTTCTCACCTACAGACACATCTGAAACTGTATCCCCCAGTACTATAACCTTACCCTTCATGGTCATTTTGGTTATTTCATCTAATAACAGATTGTCCAGTTTTTCATCCTGCAATGGAGGCCTATATACAACCCCTATTCTATCTTTCATCATGCTTATGTCGAGTCGGGTAAAACTCCGCCTCAAAGGATTACAGCTCATTCTACTAGGTCAGTTTCTACTTCCTGGGCGTTTAGGAATGATGCTTCGGTTGATCAAATTTGCAAAGCAGCAACTTGGTCTTCTTTGCATACTTTTACTAAATTCTACCATTTTGATGTGTTTTCTTCTTCTGAAGCTCTTTTTGGTAGAAAAGTACTTCAGGCAGCTGTTTCTGTTTGAATTTTCTGCTTATAATTTCAGTTTTTTTTCATTTAATCTTTATTTTGGGTGTGGATTATTTTTCAGCGGAATTGGCTGTCTTTATTTTATCCCTCCCTCTCTAGTGACTCTTGCGTGGAAAGATCCACATCTTGGGTAGTCATTATCCCATACGTCACTAGCTCATGGACTCTTGCTAATTACATGAAAGAAAACATAATTTATGTAAGAACTTACCTGATAAATTCATTTCTTTCATATTAGCAAGAGTCCATGAGGCCCACCATTTTTTGTGGTGGTTATGATTTTTTTGTATAAAGCACAATTATTCCAATTCCTTATTTTTTATGCTTCACACTTTTTTCTTATCACCCCACTTCTTGGCTATTAGTTAAACTGATTTGTGGGTGTGGTGAGGGGTGTATTTATAGGCATTTTGAGGTTTGGGAAACTTTGCCCCTCCTGGTAGGAATGTATATCCCATACGTCACTAGCTCATGGACTCTTGCTAATATGAAAGAAATGAATTTATCAGGTAAGTTCTTACATAAATTATGTTTTTTGACCTTTTTTGCGCCAAAAGTGTCGGCGTTCCGGAAAGCATTTAGGCGCCAAATAATGTGGGCGTCTTTTTTTTGCGCTAAAAAATATGGGCGTCAAATTTGTCTCCACTTTATTTAAGTATCATTATTTATTGCTTCTGGTTGCTAGAAGCTTGTTCACTGGCATTTTTTTCCCATTCCTGAAACTGTCATTTAAGGAATTTGATCAATTTTGCTTTATATGTTGTTTTTTCTATTACATATTGCAAGATGTCCCAGATTGACACTGAGTCAGAAGATACTTCTGGAAAAACGCTGCCTGGTGCTGGATCGACCAAAGTTAAGTGTATCTGCTGTAAACTTGTGGTATCTGTTCCTTCAGCTGTTGTTTGTAATGAATGTCATGACAAACTTGTTAATGCAGATAATATTTCCTTTAGTAATGTTACATTACCTGTTGCTGTTCCGTCAACATCTAATTCTCAGAGTGTTCCTGTTAACATAAGAGATTTTGTTTCTAAATCCATTAAGAAGGCCATCCTTCTAGTAAACGTAAAAGGTCTTTTAAAACTTCTCATTTTTCAGATGAATTTTTAAATGAACATCATCATTCTGATTCTGATAATGGTTCCTCTGGTTCAGAGGATTCTGTTTCAGAGGTTGATGCTGATAAATCTTGATATTTATTCAAAATGGAATTTATTCGTTCTTTACTTAAAGAAGTCTTAATTGCATTAGAAATAGAGGATTCTGGTCCTCTTGATACTAAATCTAAACGTTTAAATAAGGTTTTTAAATCTCCTGTAGTTATCCCAGAAGTTTTTCCTGTCCCTGATGCTATTTCTGAAGTAATCTCCAGGGAATGGAATAATTTGGGTAATTTATTTACTCCTTCTAAACGTTTTAAGCAATTATATCCTGTGCCAGCTGACAGATTAGAGTTTTGGGACAAAATCCCTAAAGTTGATGGGGCTATCTCTACTCTTGCTAAACGTACTACTATTCCTACGGCAGATAGTACTTCCTTTAAGGATCCTTTAGATAGGAAGATTGAATCCTTTCTAAGAAAAGCTTACTTATGTTCAGGCAATCTTCTTAGACCAGCTATATCTTTAGCGGATGTTGCTGCAGCTTCAACTTTTTGGTTAGAAGCTTTAGTGCAACAAGTAACAGATCATAATTCTCATAGCATTGTTAATCTTCTTCAACATGCTAATAACTTTATTTGTGATGCCATCTTTGATATCATTAGAGTCGATGTCAGGTATATGTCTCTAGCTATTTTAGCTAGAAGAGCTTTATGGCTTAAAACTTGGAATGCTGATATGTCTTCTAAGTCAACTTTGCTTTCCCTTTCTTTCCAGGGTAATAAATTATTTGGTTCTCAGTTGGATTCTATTATCTCAACTGTTACTGGAGGGAAAGGAACTTTTTTACCACAGGATAAAAAATCTAAAGGTAAATTTAGGTCTAATAATCGTTTTAGTTCCTTTCGTCACAATAAGGAACAAAAGCCTGATCCTTCACCCACAGGAGCGGTATCAGTTTGGAAACCATCTCCAGTCTGGAATAAATCCAAGCCTTTTAGAAAACCAAAGCCAGCTCCCAAGTCCACATCAAGGTACGGCCCTCATTCCAGCCCAGCTGGTAGGGGGCAGATTACGTTTTTTCAAAGAAATTTGGATCAATTCAATTCACAATCTTTGGATTCAGAACATTGTTTCAGAAGGGTACAGAATTGGCTTCAAGATAAGGCCTCCTGCAAATCCAGCGAAAGCTCAATCATTTCTGAAATGTGTTTCAGATCTAGAGTTGGCTGGAGTAATTATGCCAGTTCCAGTCCTGGAACAGGGGCTGGGGTTTTATTCAAATCTCTTAATTGTACCAAAGAAGGAGAATTCCTTCAGACCAGTTCTGGATCTAAAAATATTGAATCGTTATGTAAGGATACCAACATTCAAAATGGTAACTATAAGGACTATCCTGCCTTTTGTTCAGCAAGGGCATTATATCTCCACAATAGATTTACAGGATGCATATCTGCATATTCTGATTCATCCAGATCACTATCAGTTTCTGAGATTCTCTTTCCTGGACAAGCATTACCAGTTTGTGGCTCTGCTGCTTGGCCTAGCAACAGCTCCAAGAATCTTTGCATTCTTTGGATGTAGTTAGAGCTTTGAAATATTATGTTGAAGCTACTAAGAATTTCCGAAAGACTTCTAGTCTATTTGTTATCTTTTCCTTTTCTAGGAAAGGTCAGAAGGCCTCTGCCATTTCTTTGGCATCTTGGTTGAAATCTTAGAAACATAGAAACATAGATATTGACGGCAGATAAGAGCCATAGGCCCAGCAAGTCTGCCCGACCTTACCTAACAGTATAAACTTATCTAGTTCGTAGGATAGCCCTATGCTTGTCCCATGCATTTTTAAAGTCCCCCACAGTGTTTGTTGCTACTACCTCTTGAGGAAGTTTATTCCATAAATCAATCACTCTTTCTGTAAAGAAGTGCTTCCTCAAATTACTCCTGAATCTACTACCCTTTAGCTTGAGCTCATGACCCCTTGTTCTTGAATTTTCCATTTTATGTAAAATACCCACAGCCTCAGTTTTACTAAACCCTTTAATGTACTTGAAAGTTGCTATCATATCACCTCTTTCCCTTCTCTCCTCTAAGCTATACATATTTAGGTCATTGAGCCTGTCCTGGTAAGTTTTATTTTTTAGACCATGTACCATTTTGGTAGCCCTCCTTTGCACAGATTCAAGTTTGTTAATATCCTTCTGAAGATATGGCCTCCAGAACTGCACACAATACTCAAGATGAGGCCTAACTAATGATCTATAAAGTGGCATAAGAACCTTACTATTTCTGCTGCAAATACCTCTACCAATACATCCAAGCATTCTGCTAGCCTTACTTGCTGCATTACTACATTGTTTACTAAGTTTTAAATCTGAAATAATAATTCCCAAGTCCTGTTCCTCGTCTGTAACAGTCAGTAAAGTGTCATTGAGTCTGTAATTAACATTTGGATTTTTCTTCCCTAAATGCATTATTTTACACTTTGCTGTGTTAAACTTTAGATCCCAGTCGTTTGTCCAATCCTCCAATTGTTGTATATCACTTCTCATTTTGTCTACCCCCCCTGGAACATCCACTCTGTTGCAAATTTTTGTATCATCTGCAAAGAGACATACTTTCCCCTGTAGCCCTTTGCTGATATCGCAGATAAATATGTTAAACAAAACAGGCCCCAGAACTGACCCCTGAGGAACACCACTAGTAACAGCCCCCTCTGCTGAATGAACTCCATTTACTAAGACACTTTGTTTTCTGTCCTTAAGCCAGCATTCCACCCAGTTCACAATTTTTGAATCTAGACCAAGGAGATATAGTTTGTGAATAAGTTTATTGTGTGGGACGGTGTCAAATGCTTTGCTGAAATCTAGATATGCTACATCAACTGCTCCTCCCTTGTCTAATACTTTTGTTACATAATCAAAGAAGTCAATTAGATTAGTCTGACATGATCTCCCTGAAGTAAAACCATGCTGATTTTGGTCCTCTAAATTGTTTCTTTATGTAAGTCATAATTCTTTCTTTTAAGAGGCTTTCCATGAATTTCCCTACTACTGAAGTTAAACTAACTGGCATGTAGTTGCCAGATTCTTCTCTACTGCCCTTTTTATGAAGAGGTATTACATTTGCTATTTTCAAATCATCCTGTTAATAGTGACTGATTAAACAGATCAGTTAATGGGACAGTTAGCACTGATCGAAGTTCTTTTAAAACCCTTGGATGAATATTATCAGGACCCACTGCCTTTGTAACATTTATTTTTGATAATGCTAACAAAACCTCATCCTCTGTAAAAAGATTACTGTTAAGCTTGTTTCTATTTTGCGTAGCATCCCTTAATGTAGACATTGTATCTTCACAATCTTTAGTGAAAACAGAACAGAAGTAATCATTGAGACAGTCTGCAATCTGCTTATCTCCTTCTATTATTCTACCATCAACTGATTTTAATTTTACTATTCCTACCTTATTTTTCTTCTTTCACTGATATATCTAAAGAATGTTTTGTCCCCATGTTTTACTGACTGTGCTATCTTCTCTTCTGCATGAGCTTTAACCTTCCTAATTAACTGCTTAGTCTTTTTTTGTTGGAGTCTCCATATTTTCATATCATCATCTGCTTGTGTGTGTCTGTAATTTTTATAAGCTATCTTTTTTGTCTTTACAGCATGTGCTACTTCTTTGGAAAACCAAATTGGTTTCCGCTTTCTTTTACTTTTACAGACATGTCTAATACAGTGTGCGGTTGCATCTAAAATGGCACCTTTCACAAATTCCCACTGTTCTTAAACCCCTGTAATAAGAGTTTTCCCCTTTAAATAGTTTTTTAGGTATTCTCCCATTAATGAAAAATCTGCCGTCCTAAAGTCTAAAACTTTTGTTTTAGTCTGGGTGGACAGTTCCTGAACATGAATACTAAACCAAACAGATTGATGATCACTGGATCCTAAGTTCTCACCTACAGACACATCTGAAACTGTATCCCCCAGTACTATAACCTTACCCTTCATGGTCATTTTGGTTATTTCATCTAATAACAGATTGTCCAGTTTTTCATCCTGCAATGGAGGCCTATATACAACCCCTATTCTATCTTTCATCATGCTTATGTCGAGTCGGGTAAAACTCCGCCTCAAAGGATTACAGCTCATTCTACTAGGTCAGTTTCTACTTCCTGGGCGTTTAGGAATGATGCTTCGGTTGATCAAATTTGCAAAGCAGCAACTTGGTCTTCTTTGCATACTTTTACTAAATTCTACCATTTTGATGTGTTTTCTTCTTCTGAAGCTGTTTTTGGTAGAAAAGTACTTCAGGCAGCTGTTTCTGTTTGAATCTTCTGCTTATAATTTCAGTTTTTTTCATTTAATCTTTATTTTGGGTGTGGATTATTTTTCAGCGGAATTGGCTGTCTTTATTTTATCCCTCCCTCTCTAGTGACTCTTGCGTGGAAAGATCCACATCTTGGGTAGTCATTATCCCATACGTCACTAGCTCATGGACTCTTGCTAATTACATGAAAGAAAACATAATTTATGTAAGAACATACCTGATAAATTCATTTCTTTCATATTAGCAAGAGTCCATGAGGCCCACCATTTTTTGTGGTGGTTATGATTTTTTTGTATAAAGCACAATTATTCCAATTCCTTATTTTTTATGCTTCACACTTTTTTCTTATCACCCCACTTCTTGGCTATTAGTTAAACTGATTTGTGGGTGTGGTGAGGGGTGTATTTATAGGCATTTTGAGGTTTGGGAAACTTTGCCCCTCCTGGTAGGAATGTATATCCCATACGTCACTAGCTCATGGACTCTTGCTAATATGAAAGAAATGAATTTATCAGGTAAGTTCTTACATAAATTATGTTTTTTGACCTTTTTTGCGCCAAAAGTGTCGGCGTTCCGGAAAGCATTTAGGCGCCAAATAATGTGGGCGTCTTTTTTTTGCGCTAAAAAATATGGGCGTCAAATTTGTCTCCACTTTATTTAAGTATCATTATTTATTGCTTCTGGTTGCTAGAAGCTTGTTCACTGGCATTTTTTTCCCATTCCTGAAACTGTCATTTAAGGAATTTGATCAATTTTGCTTTATATGTTGTTTTTTCTATTACATATTGCAAGATGTCCCAGATTGACACTGAGTCAGAAGATACTTCTGGAAAAACGCTGCCTGGTGCTGGATCGACCAAAGTTAAGTGTATCTGCTGTAAACTTGTGGTATCTGTTCCTTCAGCTGTTGTTTGTAATGAATGTCATGACAAACTTGTTAATGCAGATAATATTTCCTTTAGTAATGTTACATTACCTGTTGCTGTTCCGTCAACATCTAATTCTCAGAGTGTTCCTGTTAACATAAGAGATTTTGTTTCTAAATCCATTAAGAAGGCCATGTCTGTTATTCCTCCTTCTAGTAAACGTAAAAGGTCTTTTAAAACTTCTCATTTTTCAGATGAATTTTTAAATGAACATCATCATTCTGATTCTGATAATGGTTCCTCTGGTTCAGAGGATTCTGTTTCAGAGGTTGATGCTGATAAATCTTGATATTTATTCAAAATGGAATTTATTCGTTCTTTACTTAAAGAAGTCTTAATTGCATTAGAAATAGAGGATTCTGGTCCTCTTGATACTAAATCTAAACGTTTAAATAAGGTTTTTAAATCTCCTGTAGTTATCCCAGAAGTTTTCCTGTCCCTGATGCTATTTCTGAAGTAATCTCCAGGGAATGGAATAATTTGGGTAATTTATTTACTCCTTCTAAACGTTTTAAGCAATTATATCCTGTGCCAGCTGACAGATTAGAGTTTTGGGACAAAATCCCTAAAGTTGATGGGGCTATCTCTACTCTTGCTAAACGTACTACTATTCCTACGGCAGATAGTACTTCCTTTAAGGATCCTTTAGATAGGAAGATTGAATCCTTTCTAAGAAAAGCTTACTTATGTTCAGGTAATCTTCTTAGACCAGCTATATCTTTAGCGGATGTTGCTGCAGCTTCAACTTTTTGGTTAGAAGCTTTAGTGCAACAAGTAACAGATCATAATTCTCATAGCATTGTTAATCTTCTTCAACATGCTAATAACTTTATTTGTGATGCCATCTTTGATATCATTAGAGTCGATGTCAGGTATATGTCTCTAGCTATTTTAGCTAGAAGAGCTTTATGGCTTAAAACTTGGAATGCTGATATGTCTTCTAAGTCAACTTTGCTTTCCCTTTCTTTCCAGGGTAATAAATTATTTGGTTCTCAGTTGGATTCTATTATCTCAACTGTTACTGGAGGGAAAGGAACTTTTTTACCACAGGATAAAAAATCTAAAGGTAAATTTAGGTCTAATAATCGTTTTAGTTCCTTTCGTCACAATAAGGAACAAAAGCCTGATCCTTCACCCACAGGAGCGGTATCAGTTTGGAAACCATCTCCAGTCTGGAATAAATCCAAGCCTTTTAGAAAACCAAAGCCAGCTCCCAAGTCCACATCAAGGTACGGCCCTCATTCCAGCCCAGCTGGTAGGGGGCAGATTACGTTTTTTCAAAGAAATTTGGATCAATTCAATTCACAATCTTTGGATTCAGAACATTGTTTCAGAAGGGTACAGAATTGGCTTCAAGATAAGGCCTCCTGCAAATCCAGCGAAAGCTCAATCATTTCTGAAATGTGTTTCAGATCTAGAGTTGGCTGGAGTAATTATGCCAGTTCCAGTCCTGGAACAGGGGCTGGGGTTTTATTCAAATCTCTTAATTGTACCAAAGAAGGAGAATTCCTTCAGACCAGTTCTGGATCTAAAAATATTGAATCGTTATGTAAGGATACCAACATTCAAAATGGTAACTATAAGGACTATCCTGCCTTTTGTTCAGCAAGGGCATTATATCTCCACAATAGATTTACAGGATGCATATCTGCATATTCTGATTCATCCAGATCACTATCAGTTTCTGAGATTCTCTTTCCTGGACAAGCATTACCAGTTTGTGGCTCTGCCGCTTGGCCTAGCAACAGCTCCAATAATTTTTACAAAGGTTCTCGGTGCCCTTCTGTCTGTAATCAGAGAACAGGGTATTGTGGTATTTCCTTATTTGGATGATATCTTGGTACTTGCTCAGTCTTCACATTTAGCAGAATCTCATACGAATCGACTTGTGTTGTTTCTTCAAGATCATGGTTGGAGGATCAATTTACCGAAAAGTTCATTGATTCCTCAGACATGGGTAACCTTTTTAGGTTTCCAGATAGATTCAGTGTCCATGACTCTGTCTCTGACAGACAAGAGACGTCTAAAATTGATCTCAGCTTGTCGAAACCTTCAATCACAATCATTCCCTTCGGTAGCCTTATGCATGGAAATTCTAGGTCTTATGACTGCTGCATCGGACGCGATCCCCTTTGCTCGTTTTCACATGCGACCTCTTCAGCTCTGTATGCTGAACCAGTGGTGCAGGGATTACACAAAGATATCTCAATTAATATCTTTAAAACCGATTGTACGACACTCTCTGACGTGGTGGACAGATCACCATCGTTTAGTTCAGGGGGCTTCTTTTGTTCTTCCGACCTGGACTGTAATTTCAACAGATGCAAGTCTGACAGGTTGGGGAGCTGTTTGGGGGTCTCTGACAGCACAAGGGGTTTGGGAATCTCAGGAGGTGAGATTACCAATCAATATTTTGGAACTCCGTGCAATTTTCAGAGCTCTTCAGTCATTGCCTCTTCTAAAGAGAGAATCGTTCATTTGTTTTCAGACGGACAATGTCACAACCGTGGCATATGTCAATCATCAAGGAGGGACTCACAGTCCTCTGGCTATGAAAGAAGTATCTCGAATACTGGTATGGGCGGAATCCAGCTCCTGTCTAGTTTCTGCGGTTCATATCCCAGGTATAGACAATTGGGAAGCGGATTATCTCAGTCGCCAAACGTTACATCCTGGCGAATGGTCTCTTCACCCAGAGGTATTTCTTCAGATTGTTCAAATGTGGGGACTTCCAGAAATAGATCTGATGGCTTCTCATCTAAACAAGAAACTTCCCAGGTATCTGTCCAGATCCAGGGATCCTCAGGTGGAAGCAGTGGATGCATTGTCACTTCCTTGGAAGTATCATCCTGCCTATCTTTTTCCACCTCTAGTTCTTCTTCCAAGAGTAATCTCCAAGATTCTGAAGGAATGCTCGTTTGTTCTGCTGGTGGCTCCAGCATGGCCTCACAGGTTTTGGTATGCGGATCTTGTCCGGATGGCCTCTTGCCAACCGTGGACTCTTCCGTTAAGACCAGACCTTCTGTCTCAAGGTCCTTTTTTCCATCAGGATCTCAAATCCTTAAATTTAAAGGTATGGAGATTGAACGCTTGATTCTTAGTCAAAGAGGTTTCTCTGACTCTGTGATTAATACTATGTTACAGGCTCGTAAATCTGTATCTAGGAAGATATATTATAGAGTCTGGAAGACTTACATTTCTTGGTGTCTTTCTCATCATTTTTCCTGGCATTCTTTTAGAATTCCGAGAATTTTACAGTTTCTTCAGGATGGTTTGGATAAAGGTTTGTCTGCAAGTTCCTTGAAAGGACAAATCTCTGCTCTTTCTATTCTTTTTCACAGAAAGATTGCTAATCATCCTGATATTCATTGTTTTGTACAAGCTTTGGTTCATATAAAACCTGTCATTAAGTCAATTTCTCCTCCTTGGAGTTTGAATTTGGTTCTGGGGGCTCTTCAAGCTCCTCCGTTTGAACCTATGCATTCATTAGACATTAAATTACTTTCTTGGAAAGTTTTGTTTCTTTTGGCCATCTCTTCTGCTAGAAGAGTTTCTGAATTATCTGCTCTTTCTTGTGAGTCTCCTTTTCTGATTTTTCATCAGGATAAGGCTGTGTTGTGGACTTTTTACCTAAGGTTGTGAATTCTAACAACATTAGTAGAGAAATTGTGGTTCCTTCATTATGTCCTAATCCTAAGAATTCTAAGGAGAAATCATTGCATTCTTTGGATGTAGTTAGAGCTTTGAAATATTATGTTGAAGCTACTAAGAATTTCCGAAAGACTTCCAGTCTATTTGTTATCTTTTCCGGTTCTAGGAAAGGTCAGAAGGCCTCTGCCATTTCTTTGTCATCTTGGTTAAAATCTTTAATTCATCATGCCTATGTCGAGTCGGGTAAAACTCTGCCTCAGAGGATTACAGCTCATTCTACTAGGTCAGTTTCTACTTCCTGGGCGTTTAGGAATGAAGCTTCGGTTGATCAGATTTGCAAAGCAGCAACTTTGTCTTCTTTGCATACTTTTACTAAATTCTACCATTTTGATGTGTTTTCTTCTTCTGAAGCAGTTTTTGGTAGAAAAGTACTTCAGGCAGCTGTTTCAATTTGATTCTTTCGCTTATAATTTCAGTTTTTTTCATTATAAGATTTAAACTTTATTTTGGGTGTGGATTATTTTCAGCGGAATTGGCTGTCTTTATTTTATCCCTCCCTCTCTAGTGACTCTTGCGTGGAAGATCCACATCTTGGGTAGTCATTATCCCATACGTCACTAGCTCATGGACTCTTGCTAATTACATGAAAGAAAACATAATTTATGTAAGAACTTACCTGATAAATTAATTTCTTTCATATTAGCAAGAGTCCATAAGGCCCACCCTTTTTGTGGTGGTTATGATTTTTTTGTATAAAGCACAATTATTCCAATTCCTTATTTTTTATGCTTTCGCACTTTTTTCTTATCACCCCACTTCTTGGCTATGCGTTAAACTGATTTGTGGGTGTGGTGAGGGGTGTATTTATAGGCATTTTGAGGTTTGGGAAACTTTGCCCCTCCTGGTAGGAATGTATATCCCATACGTCACTAGCTCATGGACTCTTGCTAATATGAAAGAAATGAATTTATCAGGTAAGTTCTTACATAAATTATGTTTTTCAAACCTAGCGGAGATGTGTTTTTTTCCATCTTGGTGGTTGTTCCTGTAGAAGGACCTTCTAGTTCAGGGTCTTTTCTTTCATTCAACTTCTTTTTTTTCCTGAAGCTTTCTGCTTGGAGATTGTCTGCTTAGTTATGTTTAAGCGTGGTTTTTCTGAATCTGTCATTGAGATCATGATTCAGACTCGCAAATTTGTTGTGGTGTGAATCCATGGACTTCTCTTGGAAATAGGGTCAGGATTCTTAGGGGTTTTGCCCTTCTCCAGGTCAGTCTGGAGGATGGTTTTACACTAGTGTCTGGCGGATGTGCCAGACGTGTATTCTTTTGTCAGAACCTGTTTAGTATCAGGCCTGTTAAGGTATGTTGCTCTTCTTGGAGTTTTATCTTTGTTTTAAGGTTTTTGCAGTAGACTCAGTTCGAGCCTTAGCATTCCATAAGATTTTATATATTTTTGGTTATGTACTCTGCTCGGTGAATTCAGGTACTCTGAGCTTCGCAGTGTGATTCGTTTTATCATTTCAATAAAGCGGTTTTTATCCTAGGTGGAAATTTTGTTTGGGAATTGTTGATCCCTCTTTGTGTCCTCATTCTTATTTTGTGAGGTACATGTACGCACAATTTGGATGTTGCGCAGGCTTCTGTTTTTTGTTTGTTTTCTCTGTATTAGAAATTTTCTGCTACTTCTCTTTTTATTGGTTGAGAAGTTTACTTTGTTTGTTTTTCAGAACTATGGGGCTGCAGTTTCCTGAGTGAGTTATGGCTAATTATTAGAGGGTTGTCTCTTCTTTTTGGGCTTTCAAAATGAAGTTTCTGTGGAACAGATTTGCAAGTCTGCAAATGTTACATATTTGATTTGTTGTCTCGGTTGAGGCTTCTTTTGGGATATAGGTTCTTCAAGCAGTGGTGCCTTCTGTTTAGGTTACCTGTCTTGTCCCTCCCTAATCATCTGTGTCCTCTAGCTTGGGTATTGGTTCCCACTAGTAATTGATGATTCAGTGGACTCACCATATCTTAGGAAAGAAAACATAATTTATGCTTACTTGATAAATTTATTTCCGGATATGGTGAGTTCACGGCCTACCCTTTATTTTAAGACGGTTATTTTACTAAAACCTCAGGCACCTCTACACCTTTGTGTTATCATCTTTTTCTATTTACCTTCGGCTGAATGACTGGGGGTTATGGGTAAGGGAAGTGACATATATAGCAGCTTTGCTGTGGTGCCCTTTGCCTCCTCCTGCAGGCCAGGAGTGATATTCCCACTAGTAATTGATGGTTCCGGGGATTCAACATATCCAGAAAAAAATAAATTTATCAGGTAAACATAAATTGTTTTTTAATAGTATTTTTAAAAACCGGGCACTCATTCATTCAACTTTACATTCACTTTAACAATTTGTACCAACTAATGACAGATAAACTCTCTAAACCACATGGATTGTGACATGTTATAAATACCTGCAGAAATCTTAGCTGTAGCACTGACTAATCATAGAATATAATTTCACATTTTTAAATGATGTAAATGCAGAACTGATTTATGTTGCATTTTCAGGAATTTGAGATTGCCAGACAGCATAAAAGGGGATGACATGACACTATTGCCCCCTGTATCAATTTCAATCACCCAAAACAATCCTTTCATGTTGCATATCCTCCAAGGAGGAATAAAAACATGCAGTGCAATAGTTCAGTTTCAAACTCCGTTGTTTATGCACCCTATGAAGCTTCATATATATGATTTTCTCATACTTGGAAAAGCACTCAAAAGAGACTGTGTGCAATATAATTTAAATATTCACTTCTATATTCCAGATCAAAATATTAAAACCAGCGGAACACATATCTGTGGAGAATCTACCTTCTTTAAGACAAATCAGGCCATTCGCAGCAGTTGTGCTTTTGTCGTGCTCAACATTTTAAATGTTTTTGCTGGTGACATTTTGATAGCAATATGGGGGTTGGTAACGCTGTTGTTTGATTCAGCTGTATATGACATTTTACTCCTCATCAATATGGGCTTAAACGATTGGGTACATCAAAGAATATAGCTGTGAAATGTACGTAATCTATCATATAACCACTAAAGCCTTTGCAGGCACAGTGTCCGATACCTCTGCAGCGTTCATCTTGCCAGGTGAAATTTCACTGCCAAAAAGTTGCAAGGAAGCTCTGCTGAGACTGGATTATGTTAATAATTTAAAGAGAGAGAGAAGGTGAGCCAAGCCTCTTCTTAAATGTCAAGCCTTTCCTTTATCTCCTTAACCCTTTTGCTGCTTAAACATTTTCCAAAATATTTCAAAACCATTTTTTTTTTCATCAGATGTTGAGATTTTATCTGGTTAGCATACACTTTGTTTCTTATTGCCACAGGGTTAGCATCTGTTCACCTTCCCAAAACACTAACATGTATGATTTTATGTCTATTTTTCAATTAAGATTTATTCTTTAAAATTTTTTACTTTTTAGATAATGTATCCCAGAGTTTTTATTTTGGATGTTTATATATTTATTTTAACCCCGGAAGTAGCAGGTTTTCTTACTCTTCAGTGAAGTCATACCTTTATTGTAGCAGGTGCTGTGACACCAGTGCGCAAGTGCTGGGGGGCCCATAGGAGCCAGTCTATACATAAGCTTGTGCAAAATGTGTACAATCCTAATGCAGGGTGAGCTTTTTATCTGTGCAGGTTCATCTTTGTCTATCTACTTAAAATCATTATACAATGAAATTAATATTATTACTATTGCTTACTATTGAGTTACCATTGGGTGGGGGCACATATTTTTTTTTTTTTGCATAAGGGCCTGCTAGATCCTCTAACTCAGTGTACCCCCAACAGGCCTGGTTTTCATCATAGCTGAACCAGTGCACAGGTGAAGCAATAGGCTGATCAGTAACCAACCTGCTCTCATCCATCAGCTGATTATTTCACCTGTGATCTAGTTCAGCTATAATGAAAAAAAAGGACTGTTGGGGGTACTTGAGGACCGCGGTTGGAAAACACTGCTCTAACTGATCTAAGGACCAGTTTCTTTTCTCAGTAACTTGTCGTTTAAAGATGTAGAAAAGGAATTGTCAGCCAGGCACTGAAATGTGTGCAAGGGTTTTTACCCTATCAGAGTTGCTCCCGGGAAAGTTCATCTAAATTTTATCCAAATCTTAAGGGTTATTAAGGATTATATTCACTCTATTAGTGAGGGTTTTGCTTGCTTGCACCCAGCTGTTAAGCACAGACATTTTCAAGGATTTGAAAGCAGTCCTTCTTTGGCCTTTTGCTCATTAGGGACTTTCCTTTAGGAGCATCCACTCTGTTACCTATTAATGATAGGGGTATTTCTGACTCTGAGGACTCTTATTCTAAGGATAGTCTCTCTGAGTCTCAGGACCCTACTGCTGTGGCATAGGATATGTCCTTTAATTTCAGGCTTGAGCATATTCATGCTTTATTGCAGGAAGTTTTATTTGCTTTAGAGGTAGAGGATTGTCCTGCTATAGTTAAGCAACCAGTATTGATAAATTCTTTAAAGGCAGCTCCTAAACATCATTCCTCTTTTAGTAATAGAAATTGTTTTCAGTGGCATACGCACATATGCCTTGAGGCCTCATTCACCAGCAATTAAACAGCACACTTTCTCAGAAATTTATCACTGTCTTGTATGACACAAATGAAGTCCATACAGACAGCTGTCTGATCACGAGGATTTGTCTTAGAAGATCCTGTTAGATAACCAGACAAGACAGTCCCTAACTTGGTGGCCAGCTCACCATTTCTTGGTTCAGGGGGCCTCCTTTTTCTGCCAGTGTGGGTAGTAATTTCCACAGATAACTGCCTGCTAAGTGCAGAGGAGGTTACCCATAAATACTCAAGAACTCCATGCAATCTTGAGAGCTCTCCAGAGTTGTCCCGACCTCAGACATAAATCTCTTCTACGATTACATTCAGACAAGGTTATAGCAGTAGCCTATGTCAATAATCAGAGAAGAACTGTGCAGTTCTTTAGTGATGAGGGAAGTGTCCCGCATCATCAGCTGGGCAGAACACCATTATTTCAACATTTCTGCCATCCACATTCTGGGTGTGAACAATTGGGAGGCAGACTTTCTCAGTCACTAGTCTCTTCACCCTTGGGAATGGTCTCTGAATCAGGAAGTTTTTGACCAAAATGTGAGATGTTTGGGTCTGCCAGAGATAGATCCTATGGCCTCTCACTTGAATCACAAACGGACTCCATATTGTGCCAGGTTTCTGATAGATGCCCTAGTGGTTTCCTGGTGTTTCAACTTGATTTGCATTTTTTCCTCCATTTGTGTTATTATCCAGAGTGATAGCTAGAATCAAGGAGGAACAAGTCTCAGCAATTCTGATTGCCCCAGATTGGCCTCGCAGGTTTTAGTTCAGATTTTCTTGTGCCCACCTTTGAGGCTTCCTCTAAAAAGGAATCGTCTCTCTCAAGGTCCTTTTTATCAAGATCTCACAATTCGGAATATGATGGGATGGCAATAGAACACTTAGTTCTGTCTTAGAGGTTTTTCTGACAAGGTTTTTGATACCTTGATTCAGGCTAGGAAACCCTACTAGATGTATTTACTATAAAGTTATTGCTGGAATTCCTTCTGGAGGGTTTGGATAATAGTTTCAGACAGTTCTCTTACGGGTTACATTTTGGCTCTTTCTATTTTGTTTCATAAGTCAATTGCTAAAATTTAAGATTTTCAGACCTTTGTTCAGGCTTTGATCAGTTATTTGTCCAGTTTCTCCTCATTGGAACCATAATCTGGTTTTGAGGGATTTTCAAACTTTTGTCCAGGAAGGTTCTTTTTCTTCTTGCTATTTCTCCAGCTAAGAAGGTTTTCTGAGCTTTCAGCCTTGTCATGCAAATCTCATTTTCTGATTTTATTATCAGGATAAGGATGTTTGTGATGTCCTGTTTTATGCAGGAACTTTTGCAGTGTTATTGAATTAAGGGTTTGTTTCTCTTTTAATGAATAAAACAGGCAGTATGATTTGAACTACCTGTTAGATCACTGGTGAGACTTTTACTGGTAGAAAACTTCGTAGATGCCAAATAGAGGCAAGGAATATTTAGGTAGAAACAATTGTTGCAATATAAGTAAGGAACATAAAGCAAACAGTTCTGAGTAAATGATAAAAGAAATATGTATTTTGATACACTTTGTGAAAGTGTCAGTAATTGATTCTTGTTGTAGCAATGTTCAGATATGGCTTCACGCACTCACACACTCATTCATAAAATATATACATCACAGACAGACTATGGTAATAACCGGAAGATTCAGCAAGGTAATGCGGATGGTTTCCAGAGAGTGACAACGTAAGAACAATCCTTTGTAAATGGATTAAATATTACCTTAAATTTGAAGAAAGCGGTTTTACCTCTGTGACCGGTATACAGCTTCAGTGAGAGTGCGGCTTCCAGACGCTGCAAGTAGATCCGGTGCTCCTTGATTCAGTTTGTTTGTTAAATTAGAATTCCGGAAGAATGAGTAAATACTTTGAAAGTAAAATGTGCAACAAAAAGATTCTAGCTTACTACTCCTGTTTAGAGAGAAAGAAATCAAAGCAAGTTAAGAATTTTCAAAGTAGAATCACAGCAATATGGATGCGGTCAAATAAGCTGCAAAGGGAAAACAATTTTCAGGCAAGGAATGATGGTTCAGGTGTGCCTGATATAGGGTGGAGGAAAGGTAGGCGGGATATACCTTAAAGGTATATCACACACTCCCCCCACTAAGGGGTCCCCCAATTGACGAGAGGGATGGCTTCAGAGGATATCTGCGATGAAAAGATCTAATTAAACGGGGAGCTGAAATGTCAGTGCTACGATGCCAAGAATTGTCCTCAGGACCAAAACCTTTCCATTTTAATAAGTACTCTAAGTGATGATTCTTGATCCTAGAATCTAGAATATGTTCCACCTCAAATTCATCGTGGTCATCTATTTGTAACGCAGTTGGAGTCTGAAGACTGGATGGTACGGTAGAAGTATAAGGTTTAATCAGAGATACATGTATAGTGGGATGAATCCTATAAGCTGCAGGAAGAGTTAAACATACTGTCATAGGGTTCAAAATTTTATTGATTACAAAAGGTCCAATGTATTGATTTGCCAATTTCTTAGAGGGTACATGGAGTTTTAGATTCTTTACAGATAGTAATACTTTGTCACCCACTTTATAGACTGGACTGGGTCTGTGACGTTTATCATAATAAGCTTTCTGGTAATTCTTTGCGTCAGATAAATGTTTTTTGACTAAAGCTAGTCTTGCTTCTAGTTGTAAAGAATAGTCTTTAGCAGCTGGAGAATTTACATCAGTTTTAGATAGAGTCAAAGTTGTTGGATGATAGCCATAGGTTACATAGAACGGTGTCATTTTTGTTGAAGATGATACTGAATTGTTGTAAGAGAATTCCGCCATTGATAAATAATCTATCCAATCATCTTGCAAATGGGAAATGTAACAACGAAGATATTGTTCTAATGTTTGGTTTAGTTTCTCAGTCATCCCATTGGTTTGGGGATGGAAAGCTGTTGAGTATCTTGGTGTAATTTTTAATAATTTGCATAATGATCTCCAAAAGGATGAGGTGAATTGTGTACCTCTATCTGTTATAATATCAGTGGGTAGTCCATGAAGTTTTACTATGTGATTAAGAAATACATTAGCTGTAATAAAAGCGGAAGGTAACCTTTTTAGAGGTATAAAATGTCCCAACTTTGTTAGATGATCTATTACAACTAATATAGTGTTAAAGTTCCTTGATTTTGGTAGCTCTACAATAAAGTCCATCGAGATCATGGACCAGGGTTTATCCGGAACTGGCAATGGGGTCAACAATCCGATGGGCCCTTTATGATCTATTTTATTTCTAGCACAAATGTCACAGGAATTGACATAATCTTGAATGGTTTGATTCATGTGGGGCCACCAAAAGTTTCTTCTTGTTTTTTCAATGGTTTTTTGTATTCCGGTATGACCGGATAAAGGTTCGTCATGAGTGTGTTTCAATATTTGTTTCCTTAATGAACTGGGTATATACAATTGATTTTTATGATTTATCAAACCAGTATTTAAGTTTTTGTGACAGGATTTAGGTGTATTGGTTTCTTTTTCTTGTGCCCTTTTAATCTCCTCCTCTAGAGGTGTTAGGGCTCCAATAAATTTTTCGATTGGTACTATTGGAGTCATGGTCTCTTGAGGTGTCATTTCCTGTACTCTGGATAATGCATCAGCCTTGGTATTCAGACTTCCTGGTCGGTAAGTAATCAAGAAATTGAACCTATCTAAGAATAGAGACCATCTTACTTGTCTGGAAGTTAGAGTTTTACTTTTCTTCAAATATTCCAGATTCTTATGATCTGTGAAGATTTTAAATGGTTTTTGAGTACCTTCCAGTAAGTGTCTCCATTGTTCGAGGGATACTTTGATAGCAAGGAGTTCTTTATCTCCTATATTATAATTATTTTCTGCGGGTGTGAATCTTCTTGAATAATAAGCTACAGGAAATAATTCTGATTTGTTATCTACTTGTTGAGATAGAACTGCTCCTATACCTGAACTTGATGCATCTACCTCTAATACATATTGCAGCTCAGGATCTGGCATGTGTAAAATGGGGGCTTTGGAAAATTGCCCTTTTAAGTAGTCAAAAGCTGATTGGGCCTGTTCAGTCCATTTATATCTTTGTTTCTTACTAGTCAACTGAGTTAAGGGCTTTACTATATCAGAAAAGTTTTTTATAAACTTTCGATAGTAATTGGCAAAGCCAATAAAACGTTGTAGTGCACGAACTGATTTTGGTGTAGGCCATTCTAATACAGATGAAACTTTATCTGGATCCATTTGGATCCTATTAGGAGTTATTATGTATCCCAGGAATTTAATTTTGTTAACATGAAATAAACACTTTTCATGTTTGGCATATAACTTGTGTTCCTTCAATCGCATTAAGACCCAACGTACATGTCTTTCGTGTTCCTCTTCTGTTTTGGAATAAATCAGAATGTCATCTAAATACACTATAACACAAATATCCATTAAATCTCGGAAGATTTCATTAATAAAGTGTTGGAAAGTGGCTGGAGCATTGCTCAATCCAAAAGGCATTACATTGTATTGGTATAACCCATATCGAGTCCGAAAAGCGGTCTTCCATTCGTCACCTTTCTTCATTCTGATAAGGTTGTATGCCCCTTTTAAATCTAATTTAGTAAATATTTGTGCTCCTTTTAACCGTTCTATTATCTCTGGTATTAGTGGTAATGGATACCTGTTTTTTATGGTTATAGAGTTTAAAGCCCTGTAGTCAATTATAGGCCTTAGAGTGCCATCTTTGTTTTTTACCAAAAACATGCCTGCAGCAGCAGGGGATGTGGAGTGAGATATAAATCCCTTTCTCAGGTTGTCATCCAAATAGGACCTTAAGTATACTAACTCATCTTGTGATAGAGGATAGATCTTCCCATGCGGTATAGGTGACCCTGGAATGATATCTATAGGGCAATCGAAGCTTCTGTGGGGTGGTAAATTTTCTGCTTCTTTCAAATTGAAGACCTCTGCCAAATCCTGATATATCCCTGGTATCCCTATCTCAGATGATGAAAGAATGCTATGAGGGTAACAGGTGTTTATGCAATATGTTGAGTCTAGTTTAAGTTTTGAATGTTCCCAATCTATTTTAGGATTATGTTTTTGTAGCCAACTATATCCTAAAATAATAGTATGTAGTGATATGGGGATCACATCAAATGTAATATATTCTGTGTGCCCCTTGTTAGTGCCTATCTCCATAGGGGTTACACTACCTTGATGTTTCTCAGATGTTGTAGTGTAAGTAATCTGGCGCCTGGGTATTGTGTCTGAAGTAAATCTCTCTGCTCGCCGTTCCCTGAGTCTTCTATCTATGGATGTGCTTAATTTTATAAGTGCTGGAAGAGTATCAGGCATTTCCTGGCGAGACAGTTCATCCTTAAGGTTTTCAGATAGGCCCAGCCTAAACTGATTTTTAAGGCTAACTTGGTTCCATAGTGAGTCTGTTGCCCACATTTGAAATTCAGTTGTGTACTCCTCCACCGTGCGCTTACCCTGTTTGAGTGCGCGTAGTTTAGATTCTGCAGTGATTTGTGTATCTGTGTCTTCATATAAATTAGACATAGCTTGAAAGAAATCCTGTAGTGAATCCAAAATTGGGTCATTATTTTCATAAAACCTGTTAGCCCAGGTCCTAGGCTCTCCTTGTAAAAATGAAATAGTGGTGCAAACCCTGATGCGGTCTGAATAATATGTGCGGGGTCTCATGGTAAAAAGAAGTTTACAAGCAGTCTTGAAATCTCTGAATTCATGTCTTTTGCCAGTGAAAGGTTGAGGGTATTGAATATGGGGTTCAGGTACTTCAGTACTTTTATGAGACATATATTCTTTAACAATAGCTTTTAATGCGGTATTATCTGCTTGTACTTCTGTTAAACCTTGTGCAAGATAATCTAATTTTCTTTGTATGTTAGAGAACTCAGTTTTAATTTCATTTGCATCCATGATATTAAAGTTTTGTTTACCAGTAACAAACCCTTAGAACACTGTGGCCTGAAAATTATGTGATGTCCTGTTTTATGCAGGAACTTTTGCAGTGTTATTGAATTAAGGGTTTGTTCTCTTTTAATGAATAAAACAGGCAGTATGATTTGAACTACCTGTTAGATCACTGGTGAGACTTTTACTGGTAGAAAACTTTGTAGATGCCAAATAGAGGCAAGGAATATTTAGGTAGAAACAATTGTTGCAATATAAGTAAGGAATATAAAGCAAACAGTTCTGAGTAAATGATAAAAGAAATATGTATTTTGATACACTTTGTGAAAGTGTCAGTAATTGATTCTTGTTGTAGCAATGTTCAGATATGGCTTCACGCACTCACACACTCATTCATAAAATATATACATCACAGACAGACTATGGTAATAACCGAAAGATTCAGCAAGGTAATGCGGATGGTTTCCAGAGAGTGACAACGTAAGAACAATCCTTTGTAAATGGATTAAATATTACCTTAAATTTGAAGAAAGCGGTTTTACCTCTGTGACCGGTATACAGCTTCAGTGAGAGTGCGGCTTCCAGACGCTGCAAGTAGATCCGGTGCTCCTTGATTCAGTTTGTTTGTTAAATTAGAATTCCGGAAGAATGACTAAATACTTTGAAAGTAAAATGTGCAACAAAAAGATTCTAGCTTACTACTCCTGTTTAGAGAGAAAGAAATCAAAGCAAGTTAGGAATTTTCAAAGTAGAATCACAGCAATATGGATGCGGTCAAATAAGCTGCAAAGGGAAAACAATTTTCAGGCAAGGAATGATGGTTCAGGTGTGCCTGATATAGGGTGGAGGAAAGGTAGGCGGGATATACCTTAAAGGTATATCACAATGTTTTTCACACTAACTATTCCTTTCTTCCTAAGCTAGTATCTACAGATACTATTAATCGGGAAATTGTGGTTCCTTCTTTTTTTATATCGAGCCATTAAGAACACCAAGTAGTGTCTTTTTCACAATTTGGATGTTGTGAGAACTCTCAATTATGTGAACGCCACAAGTATTCCGATTTTCTTCTTTCCTTTTCGTTCATTTTTCTGGTCCTTGCAAGGGTCAGAAAGCTACGACTGTGACTTTAGCTGCCTGGCTTAAAGCCTTAATTCCTAACACATTTTTTTTTTTTTTGGCGGGGACTGCTTTCCCTGAGTGCATTATTGTGCATTTTAGAAAAGTTGCTACTACTTGTGCTGTTCATAATGAGGCTTATATTGATTAGATTTGCAAGGCAGCTACTTGATCTTCCTTACACCATTTCTGAAATTTTGTTCCCCTTGATGTGTAAACTTCTTCTGAGGCCTGTTTTGGCAGGAAAGTTCTGCAGGTTGTAGTGATTAATCAGTAACCTCCTGCCTTCATGATTTGTCTTCCCACTATTTCTTGTTGATCTTGTGGACTTCACTGCTTAGGTATAGATTCCCACATGTGATGACTTGTGGCTCTTACCATCTGATGAAAGAAAACAAAAATCATGCTTACCTGTATTTCATTCATGATGGTGAGAGTCCATGAGCCCTGCCCTTTCTTTTTGTTCAGGTTGCAGCAGTACTTAATTTGCTCTTCTTTAACCCAACTTTATCTGTCCTTTTCTGTTTTACTCATAAGCTTAGCTATATATGTATGACTAAGGATCATGAGAAGTCAGAGGGGTTTAAAGTTCTGGTGTGTTGGGGGTGCCTCTTGTCCCCTCCTAGTGGTTAGGAAGGGAATTCCCACTTGTGGCAACTTGTGGACTCTCACCATTATAAAATAAATTAAAGGGACATGAAACCCAAAATGTTTTTTCCATGATTCAGATAGAGAATACGATTTTAAACTGCTTCCTTCTCTTGTTATACTCTGCTGAAAGTTTTATCTAGGCAAGCTCCTGGGCAGTAGAAAACTAGGTTCTAGCTGTTGATTGGTGGCTGCATAGATATGATTGTGATTGGCTTACCCATGTGTTCAGTTAGAAACCATTAGTGCATTGCTGCTCCTTCAACAAACGATACCACGAGAATGAAACAAATTAGATAATAGAAGTAAATTAGAAAGTTGTTTAAAATTGTATTCTCTATCTGAATCATGAAAGAAAAATTTTGGGTTTCATGTTCCTTTAATTTATCAGGTAAGTATACATTTTTTGCTTTGTTTTTTTGTTAAAGCAAATAGGTTTCCAGTTATTTTATCTAGCCACTGGTCTAGGCAGGCGTAGAAGGCTTAGGATATACGTGTACACAACAAAATGACTGTTGTGCATGTCTGGAAATAAGTGAGTAACAATAATATCAAATTACTACATACACATTATTTCTTTCATGTATGTATGATGTATTAAAAATATTCTGTATGTCTGTTGCCTGTGAAAAGGTTAAACACTTCATTACACACAGCTTCAGAGCAGCCATACGCTATTGATCCTTAGCTGAACATGACTTGTGATTAGTGGCTATTTGCATATACTGCTCCTGATTGGTTCAGAAGCTGCCCAAACCAGTAGTACATTGCTCGTCTGGAGCTGACTTTAAAGGGACCACCTGAAAATCAAAATTTAACTTTTATGATTTAGACTGTTCAGTTTCCTTTTATTATCAAATTAGGAAACATAGATACGAAGCTGATGAGAACCATATGCCCAACAAGTCTGCCCATATTTGCTTTAAAGTAAAAGCTTAAAAGGACAAAGTATATTTCTGTTGTGTAGTTATACAACAACATATCGGCCAAGTATAAATGTTTCTTTCATGTAATTAGCAAGAGTCCATGAGCTAGTGACGTATGGGATATACATTCCTACCAGGAGGGGCAAAGTTTCCCAAACCTCAAAATGCCTATAAATACACCCCTCACCACACCCACAATTCAGTTTTACAAACTTTGCCTCCGATGGAGGTGGTGAAGTAAGTTTGTGCTAGATTCTACGTTGATATGCGCTCCGCAGCAAGTTGGAGCCCGGTTTTCCTCTCAGCGTGCAGTGAATGTCAGAGGGATGTGAGGAGAGTATTGCCTATTTGAATGCAGTGATCTCCTTCTACGGGGTCTATTTCATAGGTTCTCTGTTATCGGTCGTAGAGATTCATCTCTTACCTCCCTTTTCAGATCGACGATATACTCTCATATATACCATTACCTCTACTGATTCTCGTTTCAGTACTGGTTTGGCTATCTGCTATATGTAGATGAGTGTCCTGGGGTAAGTAAGTCTTATTTTCTGTGACACTCCAAGCTATGGTTGGGCACTTTGTTTATAAAGTTCTAAATATATGTATTCAAACATTTATTTGCCTTGACTCAGAATGTTCAACTTTCCTTATTTTCAGACAGTCAGTTTCATATTTGGGATAATGCATTTTGATTTGACCATTTTTTCTTACCTTCAAAAATTTGACTCTTCCCTGTGGGCTGTTAGGCTCGCGGGGGCTGAAAATGCTTCATTTTATTGCGTCATTCTTGGCGCGGATTTTTTTGGCGCAAAAATTCTATTTCCGTTTCCGGCGTCATACGTGTCGCCGGAAGTTACGTCATTTTTTGACGTTATTTTCGCGCCAAAAATGTCGGCGTTCCGGATGTGGCGTCATTTTTGGCGCCAAAAGCATTTAGGCGCCAAATAATGTGGGCGTCTTATTTGGCGCGAAAAAATATGGGCGTCGCTTTTGTCTCCACATTATTTAAGTCTCATTTTTCATTGCTTCTGGTTGCTAGAAGCTTGTTCTTTGGCATTTTTTCCCATTCCTGAAACTGTCATTTAAGGAATTTGATCAATTTTGCTTTATATATATGTTGTTTTTTCTCTTACATATTGCAAGATGTCTCACGTTGCATCTGAGTCAGAAGATACTACAGGAAAATCGCTGTCAAGTGCTGAATCTACCAAAGCTAAGTGTATCTGCTGTAAACTTTTGGTAGCTATTTCTCCAGCTGTTGTTTGTATTGATTGTCATGACAAACTTGTTAAAGCAGATAATATTTCCTTTAGTAAAGTACCATTGCCTGTTGCAGTTCCTTCAACATCTAAGGTGCAGAATGTTCCTGATAATATAAGAGATTTTGTTTCTGAATCCATAAAGAAGGCTATGTCTGTTATTTCTCCTTCTAGTAAACGTAAAAAATCTTTTAAAACTTCTCTCCCTACAGATGAATTTTTAAATGAACATCATCATTCTGATTCTGATGACTCCTCTGGTTCTGAGGATTCTGTCTCTGAGGTTGATGCTGATAAATCTTCATATTTATTTAAAATGGAATTTATTCGTTCTTTACTTAAAGAAGTACTAATTGCTTTAGAAATAGAGGATTCTGGTCCTCTTGATACTAATTCTAAACGTTTGGATAAGGTATTTAAAGCTCCTGTGGTTATTCCAGAAGTTTTTCCTGTTCCTAATGCTATTTCTGCAGTAATTTCCAAAGAATGGGATAAATTGGGTAATTCATTTACTCCTTCTAAACGTTTTAAGCATTTATATCCTGTGCCGTCTGACAGATTGGAATTTTGGGACAAAATCCCTAAAGTTGATGGGGCTATTTCTACCCTTGCTAAACGTACTACTATTCCTACGTCAGATGGTACTTCGTTTAAGGATCCTCTTCTTAGACCTGCTATATCTTTGGCTGATGTTGCTGCAGCTTCAACTTTTTGGTTGGAAACTTTAGCGCAACAAGTAACACATCGTGATTCTCATGATATTATTATTCTTCTTCAGCATGCTAATAATTTTATCTGTGATGCCATTTTTGATATTATCAGAGTTGATGTCAGGTTTATGTCTCTAGCTATTTTAGCTAGAAGAGCTTTATGGCTTAAAACTTGGAATGCTGATATGGCTTCTAAATCAACTTTACTTTCTATTTCTTTCCAGGGTAACAAATTATTTGGTTCTCAGTTGGATTCCATCATTTCAACTGTTACTGGTGGGAAAGGAACTTTTTTACCACAGGATAAAAAATCTAAAGGTAAAAGTAGGGCTAATAATCGTTTTCGTTCCTTTCGTTTCAACAAAGAACAAAAGCCTGATCCTTCATCCTCAGGAGCAGTTTCAGTTTGGAAACCATCTCCAGTCTGGAATAAATCCAAGCCAGCTAGAAAGGCAAAGCCTGCTTCTAAGTCCACATGAAGGTGCGGCCCTCATTCCAGCTCAGCTGGTAGGGGGCAGGTTACGTTTTTTCAAGGAAATTTGGATCAATTCTGTTCACAATCTTTGGATTCAGAACATTGTTTCAGAAGGGTACAGAATTGGTTTCAAGATGAGACCTCCTGCAAAGAGATTTTTTCTTTCCCGTGTCCCAGTAAATCCAGTAAAAGCTCAAGCATTTCTGAAATGTGTTTCAGATCTAGAGTTGACTGGAGTAATTATGCCAGTTCCAGTTCCGGAACAGGGGATGGGGTTTTATTCAAATCTCTTCATTGTACCAAAGAAGGAGAATTCCTTCAGACCAGTTCTGGATCTAAAAATATTGAATCGTTATGTACGGATACCAACGTTCAAAATGGTAACTGTAAGGACTATCTTGCCTTTTGTTCAGCAAGGGAATTATATGTCCACAATAGATTTACAGGATGCATATCTGCATATTCCGATTCATCCAGATCATTATCAGTTCCTGAGATTCTCTTTTCTGGACAAGCATTACCAGTTTGTGGCTCTGCCGTTTGGCCTAGCTACAGCTCCAAGAATTTTTACAAAGGTTCTCGGTGCCCTTCTGTCTGTAATCAGAGAACAGGGTATTGTGGTATTTCCTTATTTGGACGATATCTTGGTACTTGCTCAGTCTTTACATTTAGCAGAATCTCATACGAATCGACTTGTGTTGTTTCTTCAAGATCATGGTTGGAGGATCAATTTACCAAAAAGTTCTTTGATTCCTCAGACAAGGGTAACCTTTCTGGGTTTCCAGATGGATTCAGTGTCCATGACTCTGTCTTTAACAGACAAGAGACGTCTAAAATTGATTGCAGCTTGTCGAAACCTTCAGTCACAATCATTCCCTTGGGTAGCCTTATGCATGGAAATTCTAGGTCTTATGACTGCTGCATCGGACGCGATCCCCTTTGCTCGTTTTCACATGCGACCTCTTCAGCTCTGTATGCTGAAGCAATGGTGCAAGGATTACATGAAGATATCTCAAACAATATCTTTAAAACCGATTGTTCGACACTCTCTAACATGGTGGACAGATCACCATCGTTTAATTCAGGGGGCTTCTTTTGTGCTTCCGACCTGGACTGTAATTTCAACAGATGCAAGTCTCACGGGTTGGGGAGCTGTGTGGGGATCTCTGACGGCACAAGGAGTTTGGGAATCTCAGGAGGTGAGATTACCGATCAATATTTTGGAACTCCGTGCAATTTTCAGAGCTCTTCAGTTTTGGCCTCTTCTGAAGAGAGAATCGTTCATTTGTTTTCAGACAGACAATGTCACAACTGTGGCATACATCAATCATCAAGGAGGGACTCACAGTCCTCTGGCTATGAAAGAAGTATCTCGAATTTTGGTTTGGGCGGAATCCAGCTCCTGTCTAATCTCTGCGGTTCATATCCCAGGTATAGACAATTGGGAAGCGGATTATCTCAGTCGCCAAACGTTGCATCCGGGCGAATGGTCTCTTCACCCAGAGGTATTTCTTCAGATTGTTCAAATGTGGGAACTTCCAGAAATAGATCTGATGGCGTCCCATCTAAACAAGAAACTTCCCAGGTTTCTGTCCAGATCCCGGGATCCTCAGGCGGAGGCAGTGGATGCATTATCACTTCCTTGGAAGTATCATCCTGCCTATATCTTTCCGCCTCTAGTTCTTCTTCCAAGAGTAATCTCCAAGATTCTGAAGGAATGCTCGTTTGTTCTGCTGGTAGCTCCGGCATGGCCTCACAGGTTTTGGTATGCGGATCTTGTCCGGATGGCCTCTTGCCAACCGTGGACTCTTCCGTTAAGACCAGCCCTTCTGTCACAAGGTCCTTTTTTCCATCAGGATCTGAAATCCTTAAATTTAAAGGTATGGAGATTGAACGCTTGATTCTTGGTCAAAGAGGTTTCTCTGACTCTGTAATTAATACTATGTTACAGGCTCGTAAATCTGTATCTCGAGAGATATATTATAGAGTCTGGAAGACTTATATTTCTTGGTGTCTTTCTCATCATTTTTCTTGGCATTCTTTTAGAATACCGAGAATTTTACAGTTTCTTCAGGATGGTTTAGATAAGGGTTTGTCCGCAAGTTCTTTGAAAGGACAAATCTCTGCTCTTTCTGTTCTTTTTCACAGAAAGATTGCTATTCTTCCTGATATTCATTGTTTTGTACAAGCTTTGGTTCGTATAAAACCTGTCATTAAGTCAATTTCTCCTCCTTGGAGTTTGAATTTGGTTCTGGGAGCTCTTCAAGCTCCTCCGTTTGAACCTATGCATTCATTGGACATTAAATTACTTTCTTGGAAAGTTTTGTTCCTTTTGGCCATCTCTTCTGCCAGAAGAGTTTCTGAATTATCTGCTCTTTCTTGTGAGTCTCCTTTTCTGATTTTTCATCAGGATAAGGCGGTGTTGCGAACTTCTTTTGAATTTTTACCTAAAGTTGTCAATTCCAACAACATTAGTAGAGAAATTGTGGTTCCTTCATTATGACCTAATCCTAAGAATTCTAAGGAGAAATCGTTGCATTCTTTGGATGTTGTTAGAGCTTTGAAATATTATGTTGAAGCTACGAAATCTTTCCGTAAGACTTCTAGTCTATTTGTTATCTTTTCCGGTTCTAGAAAAGGCCAGAAAGCTTCTGCCATTTCTTTGGCATCTTGGTTGAAATCTTTAATTCATCTTGCCTATGTTGAGTCGGGTAAAACTCCGCCTCAGAGAATTACGGCTCATTCTACTAGGTCAGTTTCTACTTCCTGGGCGTTTAGGAATGAAGCTTCGGTTGACCAGATCTGCAAAGCAGCAACTTGGTCCTCTTTGCATACTTTTACTAAATTCTACCATTTTGATGTATTTTCTTCTTCTGAAGCAGTTTTTGGTAGAAAAGTACTTCAGGCAGCGGTTTCAGTTTGAATCTTCTGCTTATGTTTTTCGTTAAACTTTATTTTGGCTGTCTTTATTTTATCCCTCCCTCTCTAGTGACTCTTGTGTGGAAAGATCCACATCTTGGGTAGTCATTATCCCATACGTCACTAGCTCATGGACTCTTGCTAATTACATGAAAGAAAACATAATTTATGTAAGAACTTACCTGATAAATTCATTTCTTTCATATTAGCAAGAGTCCATGAGGCCCGCCCTTTTTTTTTTTTGTGGTGGTTATGATTTTGTATAAAGCACAATTATTCCAATTCCTTATTTTATATGCTTTCGCACTTTTTTATCACCCCACTTCTTGGCTATTCGTTAAACTGAATTGTGGGTGTGGTGAGGGGTGTATTTATAGGCATTTTGAGGTTTGGGAAACTTTGCCCCTCCTGGTAGGAATGTATATCCCATACGTCACTAGCTCATGGACTCTTGCTAATATGAAAGAAATGAATTTATCAGGTAAGTTCTTACATAAATTATGTTTTTTTTAAAAAAATTATCTTGTGTAGTGAAATTGTTTTTCAATAGCCAATCTGGGCTTGTGATTGCAGACAACAAGGCTAGTCATGGTCATTAAGTTAATATAAAGTGCATTGCTTTTTAGTTATCTGTTAGAGCCAATTAAGGAAATATATGCAGTAGGGTTAGCCTTGAGAAACCAACCGTGTGTGTTTACAGCTCCGAGACCTAGAAAATACTTAATTTTATGTTCAATGTCCCTTTAAGCTTATCCTATCAATTTTTGAAGGCTCCCATTGTGTTTGTCTTTACCACCTCTAATAGAAATTTAATCCATGATTCAACCATCCTTTCTGTAAAAAACAAAAAAACAAAATGCTTCTGCAAATTACTCCTGAACCTGTTACCCTTGTTTTGGTGTTGTTATTTTACTTTGCTCTCTTATTATTTTTTGGTGTTGTTGTTGAAAACATACCAAGCTAGGCTAAGTAGCAGCAAGGCGTTATTGGGAACTAGCTGGTGATTGGAGGCTACACACACATGCCTTTTGTCATTGGCTCACTTGATGTGTTTAGCTAGTTCCCAGTAGTGCATTACTGCACTAGAGCTTACTGTAATCATGTCTTTAATACCTTTTTCAGCTGTTAAACAGAAGTTATATGCAAGTAGCAGGGCAGTAATCAAATACCCCAACACGTTTTCTTTTTGCTATTTTATATACCTTTAAAGGGACACTAAACCCAAATTTTTTCTTTCATTATTCAGACAGAGCATGCAATTTTAAGCAACTTTCTAATTTACCCCTATTATCAATTTGTTTTTGTACTCTTGGTATCTTTATTTGAAAAGCAGGAATGCATGTAGATATAATTATATGCCAGCAAAAGTACAATATCTGACCTAAGCCTTTTTTTTTTAAACAAAATCTTAGCTCATGGTGACTCATACATTGCCCTAAAATTATGCCCCCCCCCCCCCCCCCCGAGAGATTCATAGGATTAAAAAAAAAAAAAGTACTTTATTAAATATGTTACAGTTACTCCAAGTAATCACATAGTAATGGTACATAATTCACTTGCTGAAGTAGGTGCATAATGTATTTTATTTTTGATAGACAATTTCATTTAATCCTGATGTAGCCTATAAAATTATGCAACAACTGGTTCTCCTTATTCTATGACCAATACAGTAATCATTTTCAATGACTTTCTTTGTGTGCTAAATACCCTGAGTCATTTATGAAATGACATTCTCCCACCATATTCATTTCAGAGAAGAGATCCATCCAGAACTGGCTGAAATACCCACACTGTCCTTTTACTGTAACCTTTTAGTGCCATGCAAATTAGTGCTGCCCTTGTTATATTGCAATTCTGCATATTTATATATATATTTTTTTTTCTCAAAGGCAGCATTGTTTGTCCCATTGGTACAGCCGTAGGGAAAAGCCAAGCTGTGCATTACAAAAGCTGTGTATTCAGATGTGTAAGAAAAGGGTTCATTTGAAAAAGCCTAGTACTAATGATTTAAAGGGATATAATACTGATTCTTGAAGGGACAGAGAAGAATAATCTTCTGCATAGAAGAAGCAATCTTTGTTTAGCATGTTGCAGGGTTAGTTTTTTTTTAAATCTTTTAAGATACATTTTAGAGGTAATAACCCCCCCCCCACACACACACACAAGATATGGAGTTTAAATTGTGACAAAACAGGAAAATAGTTTTTTTTCTATATTTTCCATAGCTAAACATAAGAAATACAATTTGCAGTTTTATGTCCCTTTAAGCTGATATTCTGTTTACATTTCTGAGTGGTTTTGCTGGCTACATACCGTTTACACTCTGTATGTCAATGTCACAGCTACTAGACTGAGCTAAAAAATTTAGATAAGTTGATATAAATCTGTAAATTATATTGTCTTGGACATAATCTACTTTGTTCTCTTGGTATCCTTTGTTGCAAAGCATACCTAGGTAGGCTGAAGAGAAGCAATGCAGTACTGGATGTTAGCTGTTGATTGGTAACCACCCATACAGTATATACCTCTTGCCATTGGCTTGCCAGATGTTTTCAGCTAGCTCCCAGCAGTGCCTTGCTGTTCTGGAGCTGGATTTTCTGTTTAACAACTTTGCAAGTGTTAAAGACATAGTTTTATATGGAAACAATATTATAAGCAGAGGAAAAGCTGCAAATGCTTTGCAAGTTGTGATATTTATTTTAAAGGGACATTAAATACTAAATAAATCATTGCTTGAGTGGTGTATTCAGAGCAAAGATTAGCCTGAGCATAATTTGTACATGTATTTTTAAAAGTTATATTGTTTAAATATTGAGAAAAAAAACTAAAGTTAATATCAATCAAGCAGTGGGCGTAGCCACATTGTAACTTAGGTTACCTTTTCTGCTAAAGCCAATTCTGAATGGTTATAAATTGCTTACTAGAGTGTGCAACCAATGACTGTTTGAATAGAGCTGTGTCTGCACTTCCATGTTTAACATGAACTAGAAAGCACACAATATTCAGAATCAAATTACAGGAAAGGAAGTGAGAATAATTAAAGTATATTTAAAGTTGTTTTACTACATGTATTTAAACAATTTATATTAATATCTCTTTAAATATTCCAAAGTGCCCCTGGGCCATGTTGGCACATTGTGAAAAGGAGATGACACTTTGCCAGTTATATGCGCGTGGTTAGTACTCACCGTGCTATTGTTTTTCTTCCTGTACCTGCAACTCTTTTTAAGACAGTTGGTAAAGCTCAGCATCTTTATACCAGGCATCGCCATCTTTGTGAGCTCACATTGTTGCATTTTGTGACAGAAGCCAGTGCACTTTCACAGAGCAGTGATGTTGTTTGCTTTTTTGACAGCTGTACTTTTCACTATGGATTTGCAGAATGCAGAAATTTTATTTTATACAGTTTAAAAGTTGCAAATACATAAAATATATATATAAAAAAAATCCTCAGAAGACTTAAAGGGACATGAAACCCCAAAATGTATTTTATTATTCTGAGAGAGAATACAATTTTAAAAAAGTTTCTAATTTACTTCTATTATCAGATTTGCTTTGTTCTTGTGTTACTCTTTGTTGAAGAGATACCTAGGTAGGTAGCGTGCACATGCCTGAGGAACTCATGACAGGAAATAGTGCTGCCATCTAGTGCTCTTGATAATCTATAACATTGTTGCAAAACTGCTGCCATGTAGTGCTGCAGACACGTGCACACTCATGAGCTTACCTTCCTCCTTTTTAACAAAGAATAACAAGAAAATGTGATCATAGAAGTAAATTGGAAAGTTGTTTAAAATTGTATGCACTGTATCTAATTCATGAAATATTTTTTGGGGGGGTTTATGTCCCTTTAAAGGGATATGAAATCCAATATTTCTTCTTAATATGAGGAGAGTCCACAGCTTCATTCCTTGTGGGAAATACAGAACCTGGCCACCAGGAGGAAGCAACGACACCCCAGTCAAAGGCTTAAATACTTCCCTCATATACCAGTCATTCTTTGCCTTTCATCACAGGAGGTTGGCAGAGAAGTGTCAAAAGATTCGGAGTAGTCTTGTATAAAGGTGCAGTTTTTTATATTTATATAACGTTAGCTATTGTTATATTAGGACATAGACCATAGCTATGGAGGACTCTGACGTTTTAGAGGGTACTCCCTCTATACCTAAGACTAATGCCTGTTTATATTGTGAGGAGGCTGAGGTATACCCGCCCTCTCAATTATGTTTCACATGCCTAGAAAAAGTGATTGTCAAAAAAGGTTAACATGTTTGATACCACTGAACCTTCCACCTCTGAGGGGTCCCCGTCCCGTGAGGTGCGCACCCTGATTTCATCTCCTAATACACATGCAGTTTCCCATAGCATGCCTGATCCTCCATCTGGAGGAGGCCTTTTACCTCCAGACTTCACTGCGCAGCTACAAATGGTGGGGGCTGCGGCCATTAGTGCTTTACCTCGCCCTTCTAAGCGCAAGCAAAAAGTCAAATATTGCTATCCTTCCCAGGGGTCATCATCCAGTTTATTGGCTATAGCTGATAGACGATTTTCTGATGATGAAGTTCTTTCTGATACTTCAGAGTGTGAACTTTCTGGGTCGGAATCGGCTGCCTCTAAGACTCCGATTGTGGAGGAACCAGATTTTAGGTTTAGGATGGAGCACTTCTGTTTTCTTTTAAAGGAAGTTTTGGCTACCTTAGAGGTTCCAGAGGCCAAACTGCCTGATAAACTTTTAATTCCTAAACTGGATAGCGTTTACGAAGACAGGGTTGTTCCTCAGACTTTCCCTGTTCCTGTAAAGATGGCAAACATTATTAAGAACAAATGGGAGAGGATTGGTTCTTCCCTCACCCCTTCGTCTGCTTTTAAGAAATTCTTCCCGGTTTCAGACTCTCAATTGGAGTTGTCGGGTTCCGTCCTTAAGGTGGACGGCGCTGTCTCCACGGTTGCAAAACGCACTACTATCCCACTGGAGGATAGTTCATCCTTCAAAGAGCCCATGGATAAAAAGATGGAAACTCTGTTAAGAAGGATGTTTCATCATTCGGGATATTTATTTCAACCAGCGGCTGCAGTTGCCACGGTTGTGGGAGCAGCTACCTACTGGTGTGACTCCTTATTGGAATTGATCGAGGTGGAAAGTCCTCTCGATATTATTCTCAATAGAATTAAGGCTTTAAGGGTCGCTAATTCTTTTATTTGTGATGCGAATATGCAAATTCGTTTAAATGCTAAAACTGCTGGGTTTTCTGTTCAGGCGTGCCAGACTCTGTGGCTGAAGTCTTGGTTTGCGGACTTGACTTCCATGTCCAGACTCCTTTCCCTTCCATTCAAGGGTAAGATTTTGTTTGGTCCAGGCCTAGACTCCATTATCTCCATGGTTACTGTAGTCAAGGGTGCCTTCCTACCACAAGATAAAAAGAACAAATCTACGGGACAACCTAATAATTTTCATTCCTTTCGTTCTGACAAATCCCAGCGTCGGCAATCCTCCGCTAAGACCGAACAACCTAAGACTTGGAAGCCAGCTCAGTCCTGGAATAAGTCCAAGCAAAGCAAGGAGCCTGCTGAGACTAAGTCAGCATGAAGGGGTCGCCCCCGATCGATCTATGGATCAGGTAGGGGGCAGATTTTCGCTCTTCTCATTGCTCAGGGTTACAGAATTGGGTTTAAGTCTCTTCCACCCAAGTGCAGATTCCTCCTCTCAAATCTGTCATCAAAACCAGAGAAGAGGGATGCCTTTCTTGGGTGCGTCCGGCATCTGTCCTCCTTAGGAGTCCCAGTTCCCATAGAGGAACGAGGCTTGGGATACTACTCAAACCTTTTTGTGATCCCAAAAAGGAGAGAACTTTCCGTCCGATTCTGGACCTAAAGTGCTTAAAGGGATAGTATAGTCATTAAACTTTCATGATTCAGATAGATCATGCAATTATAAGCAACTTTCTAATTTACTCCTATTCTCAATTCTTTTTCGTTCTCTTGGTATCTTTATTTAAAAAAGCTGGAAAGTAGGCTTAGAAGCCGGCCCATTTTTGGTTCAGAACCTGGGTAGCGCTTGCTGATTGATGTCTAAATGTAGCCATCCAATCAACAAGCACTACCCAGGTGCTGAACCAAAAAGGGGCTGGCTTGTAAGCTCACTTTCGAGCTTTTTAAAATAAAGATACTAAGGGAACGAAGAAGAATTGATAATGGGAGTAAATTAGAAAATTGCTTAAAATTGCATACTCTATCTGAATCATGAACGTTTATTTTTGACTAAACTATCCCTTTAAACAAGTTTCTGAACTTCCCCTTGTTAAAGATGGAGATAAGGTTTATCCTTCCCTTAGTCCAGAAGGGACAGTTCATGACCACTATAGATCTGAAGGATGCTTACCTTCATGTCCCAATCCACAGGGAACACTTTCAGTTGCTAAGGTTTGCCTTCCTGGACCAGCACTTCCATTTGGCCTAGCTACTGCCCCAAGAAAGAGACGGTCTACACCAGCATTTTTATTGTTTAAAAATATGGATAATCCCTTTATTACTCATTCCCCAGTTTTGCATAACCAGCACTCTTATGTTAATATACTTTCTTCTATAAAGGTAAGACGAATCCACGGATTCATCCTTTACTTGGTGGATATTATCCTTCCCTACAGGAAGTGGAAAAGAGCACAACAGCAGAGCTGTCTATATAGCTCCTCCCTTAGCTCCACCCCCCAGTCATTCTCTTTGCCTACTCTAAGTACTAGGAAGGGTAAAGTGAAAGAGGTGATAAAATATTAGTTTTTAATTTCTTTAATCAAGAGTTTGTTATTTTTAAATGGTACCGGTTTGTACTATTTACTCTCAGGCAGCAGATGGATGAAGACTGCTGCCTGGAGGATGATGATCTTAGCATTTGTAACTAAGGTCCATTACTGTTCCCACAGAGGCTGAGGAGTACAGGAAACTTCAGTGTGAGGAACGGTTTCATGCTATGCAGCAATGAGGTATGTTCAGTCATATTTTTTCTGGAGAGACTGTGTATTTCAGAAAGGCTGACATTATACCCAGGAGGGTAAGGGTAAGCAGTAATCCTAGAGCTAAAATAAGGGCTTTACTTAGCTTGCTTATGGGGCCAATTACATATATGGTTGACACTGAATGTAAAATGTTTGTGAACGTTTTTTGGTTGGGAGTGCTTAACGTTTTTGTGGGCAATAAACGTTTTGGGCACCTTTATTAGGACACACATGGCTTATTTATGGGTCTTGGAACCCACATGGCTAGTTATAACCGCTCTGGTGCGGTTCTTTAAGGCTCAGGAAACATCGAGTGAGATGGGCGGGGCCTATTTTCGTGCCTCAGATGCACCATTAGTTTGTCAGCAAGCAGCAAGCGCTAACTCCTGAGGGCCCTGGTGTATGTTTTGGGCCAAATCGAAGCTTTTACCCCACACTTTCGATCCCTGAGGGCAGGTAGGGCCACAGCAGGGCTGTGGCAAGGTGCTGAGGGGTCTTTTTCCGGATCTAGGCCTATTTTTGATCCGGTTTGGACATTAAGGGGTTAATTGTTAAAAAAATTTGTGGTGCAATCTTAACTACCTATCAGGGGTCTACATACAAAATTTTGAAAAATTTGGTGCATGTTTAGACTATTTTGCAGAACGTGTATGCTTTTTTTTCTCTTAAAGGCGCAGTACCATTTAAGATTGTTATTTTTTTCACTAAATAAAGTGTTTTCATGCTTGTTTGTAGTCATTACTAGCCTGTTCAACATGTCTGACATTGAGGAAAGTCAATGTTCAATATGTTTAGAAGCCATTGTGGAACCTCCACTTAGAATGTGTCCCTCATGCCCTGAAAGGTCAATAAATTGTAAAGAACATATTTTAGCTACTAAAAGTATATCGCAGGATGATTCTCAGTCAGAAGAGAATCAGGTTATGCCATCTAATTCTCCCCAAGTGTCACAACCGTTAACGCCCGCACAAACGACGCCAAGTACTTCTAGTGCGTCTAATTCTTTCACCCTGCAGGATATGGCCACAGTTATGAATACTACCCTCACTGAGGTTTTATCTAAGTTGCAGGGGAAGCGCAGTAGGCCTGGTGTGAGAAGAAATGCTGAGCCCTCTGACTCTTTATTAGCTATATCCGATGTACCCTCACAATGTTCTGAAGTGAGGGATTTGCTGGCTGAGGGAGAGATTTCTGAAAATATGTTCCCTCAGACAGATTCAGATATGAAGGCTTTTAAATTTAAACTAGAACACCTCCGCTTATTGCTCACGGAGGTTTTAGCAACTCTGGATGACTGTGACCCTATTGTAGTTCCAGAGAAATTGTGTAAAATGGACAAATTCCTAGAGGTTCCTGCCTACACTGATGTTTTTCTGGTCCCTAAGAGGATTTCGGAAATTGTTACTAAGGAGTGGGATAGACCAGGTATTCCGTTCGCTCCCCCTCCTACTTTTAAGAAAATGTTTCCCATATCAGACGCCGTGCGGGACTCGTGGCAGACGGTCCCTAAGGTGGAGGGAGCTATTTCTACCCTGGCTAAGCGTACAACTATACCTATTGAGGACAGTTGTGCTTTCAAAGATCCTATGGATAAAAAATTAGAGGGTCTCCTGAAGAAAATATTTGTTCATAAAGGTTTTCTTCTCCAACCTATAGCGTGCATTGTTCCTGTAACTACTGCAAAGTCCTTTTGGTTCAAGGCTCTGGAAGAGGCTCTTCAGGTTGAGACTCCATTAGAGGATATTCTGGATAGAATTAGAGCTCTCAAGCTAGCTAATTCTTTCATTACAGATGTCGCTTTTCAATTGGCTAAATTAGCGGCGAAGAATTCAGGTTTTGCCATTTTAGCGCGCAGAGCATTATGACTTAAGTCCTGGTCTGCCGATGTGTCATCAAAAGCTAAGCTTTTAGCCACCCCTTTCAAGGGTAAGACCCTTTTCGGGCCTGAACTGAACGAGATCATTTCAGACATCACTGGAGGGAAAGGCAATGCCCTTCCTCAGGATAAGACGAATAAGATGAAGACCAAACAAAATAATTTCGTTCCTTTCGAAACTTCAAAGGTGGTCCCTCTTCCTCTTCCCCTGCCGCAAAGCAAGAGGGGAATCTTGCTCAATCCAAGTCAGTCTGGAGACCTAACCAGACTTGGAACAAGGGTAAACAGGCCAAGAAGCCCGCTGCTGCCACCAAGACAGCATGAAGGGGTAGCCCCCGATCCGGGACCGGATCTAGTAGGGGGCAGACTTTCTCTCTACGCTCAGGCTTGGGCAAGAGATGTTCTTGACTCCTGGACTTCTAGATTTCAAAGATTCTCCCCCAAGGGGGAGATTCCATCTTTCTCAATTGTCTGTAAAACAGACAAAAAGAGAGGTGTTCTTATGCTGTGTAGAAGACCTATATTCCATGGGAGTGATCTGCCCAGTTCCGGAAACAGAACAGGGGCAAGGGTTCTACACCAATCTGTTTGTGGTTCCTAAAAAAGAGGGAACTTTCCCACCAATTTTGGATCTCAAGATCCTAAACAAATTCCTTCAAGATGGAGACCATTCAGACTATTTTGCCAATGATCCAGGAGGGTCAATATATGACCACCGTGGACTTAAAGGATGCATATCTACACATTCCTATCCACAAAGATCATCACCAGTTCCTCAGGTTCGCCTTTCTGGACAAGCATTACCAGTTTGTGGCTCTTCCCTTTGGGTTGGCCACGGCTCCCAGAATTTTCACAAAGGTGCTAGGGTCCCTTCTGGCTGTTCTAAGGCCGCGGGGCATAGCATTGTCGCCTTATCTGGACGATATCGTAATCCAGGCGTCAACTTACCAACTAGCCAAGTCTCACACGGACATCTTGTTGGCCTTTCTAAGATCTCACGGGTGGAAGGTGAACGTAAAAAAGAGTTCACTTCTCCCTCTCACATTCCTGGGAACTCTGATAGATTCGGTGGACATGAAAATTTTTCCGACGGAGGTCAGGAATTCAAAGATTTTATCCATCTGCCAAGCTCTTCATTCCATTCCTCGGCCGTCAGTGGCTTAGTGTATGAAGGTAATCGGTTTAATGGTAGCGGCAATGGACATAGTTCCGTTTGCTCGCTTGCATCTCAGACCACTGCAACTTTGCATGCTCAAGCAGTGGAATGGGGATTATACAGATTTATCTCCTCAGATAAATCTGGATCAAGAGACCAGAGACTCTCTTCTTTGGTGGTTGTCACAGGATCATCTGTCCAAGGGAATGTGTTTCCGCAGGCCAGCGTGGGCCATAGTGACGACGGACGCCAGCCTATTGGGCTGGGGTGCAGTCTGGAATTCCCTGAAAGCACAGGGATTGTGGACTAAGGAGGAGGCTCTCCTCCCGATAAATATTCTAGAACTGAGAGCGATATTCAACACGCTTCAGGCGTGGCCACAGCTGGCGTCGGCCAGATTCATAAGATTCCAGCCGAACAATATCACGACTGTAGCATATATCAATCATCAGGGGGGAACAAAGAGTTCTCTAGCGATGATAGAGGTTATCAAAATAATTCAATTGGCAGAGACTCACTCTTGCCATCTATCATCAATCTATATCCCAGGAGTGGAGAACTGGGGAGCGGATTTTCTAAGTCATCAGACTTTTCATCCGGGGGAGTGGGAACTCCATCCGGAGGTGTTTGCACAATTGATTCAGCAATGGGGCACACCAGAATTGGATCTGATGGCATCTCGTCAGAATGCCAAACTTCCTCGATATGGATCCAGGTCAAGGGATCCTCAGGCAGTACTGATAGATGCTCTAGCAGTACCCTGGTCGTTCAACCTGGCTTATGTGTTTCCACCATTTTCTCTCCTTCCTCGTTTGATTGACAGAATTAAACAGGAGAGAGCTTCGGTGATTTTGATAGCACCTGCGTGGCCACGCAGGACTTGGTATGCAGACCTAGTGGACATGTCATCTCTTCCACCATGGACTCTGCCACTGAGACAGGACCTTCTGATTCAAGGTCCGTTCCAGCATCCAAATCTAGTTTCTCTGCGACTGACTGCTTGGAGATTGAACGCTTGATCTTATCCAAGCGGGGGTTCTCTGAGTCGGTCATAGATACCTTGATTCAGGCTCGAAAGCCTGTCACCAGGAAAATTTATCATAAGATATGGCATAAATGTCTTTATTGGTGCGAATCCAAAGGCTACTCATGGAGTAAGTGTTTTCAGTAGTATCTTACAGCGCTCATAATATCCCAATACTGCTTTATGATAATGGGGTGCCTATCTGCCCCTGAAATTGATATATATTGTAGTTGGATATCAGAAAGCGCCTAACTCGAGGCTATGGGAGGTGGGTTTAAATAGTTTAGAATGTGCCTTACTATCTGGTGTAGATAGTATTGGTAAAAAACAACAAATGTTGTGTGACGTTAAATGTTGGAGCAGTATAACAGTATACAAATTAACAGATTAACAGGTTTATTTTCTACATACAATCGAAATTAAAATTAAACATATGGTCGAAGACATATAGTTAAAAACATGGATCCATGTACATATTATAAATATTGTACAATTATAAAAAATAACAATCTTGTTTAATATTAAAACAATAGGTTGACAAAAAAATACTTTAAAATGTGGCTTAGGTGTATTGCACCAGTTGGGTGATAGATAATTTTAAATAATTATAAATTGTCTCTGGTCGTGTCCTCCTCAGTGAAAAAATGTGGAAAAATTTATAAAAATAGAAAAAATTGAAAAATGATAAAATTTTAAAATTGAAAGAAATCTTGGTATCCAGTGATAAAAAATCGGTGTCTAAAAAATGTTAGTGTCTTAAAAATGTGTAGAAATCAGAAATATGTTTGATCAAAAAATTAAAAATGCATTGAAACTCAAATAATCGTGTTGTAATCCAAAGTAGTGATAGTGAAAAACCAATTTGTGAAGAAAAGTATATATATATATATATATATATATATATATATAATGCTTTGTTGTTGGTGTGTTTTTTCTAGGGTATTCAGTCTGTAGTAAAAGACTCTATCCTCATAAAACCTGCAAACAACAAAATAACATAGTGCAATAATGCTACAAATATAAAATAAATAATGAAATGTTGCTCACCAATTCTGTCAACGCGTTTCGGCCTCTCAGTTAGACCTTTCTCAAGACTATGTTTTCTGGTGAGTTATGGTGGCTATTTATAATGTGTTCTACCAATCATAGGGTCGTGAATTTGGTGCCAAAAAAAACGCTATCCTAGCTTGACCCGGAAGTGATATTTTAATTTCTCTTTTCGTTTCGTCTAAACTTCTTTTTCTCCTTTTAAATGTTTTATTGTTAGCCCCCTTTGTATTTCAATTATATTTTGCGCTTTGGTATTATATTATATATGTTTCGTTGGTATAGTTTGTTGGTTTTATTCCGCTCGATAAACCGGATGTTTGTGTCTATTCGAAAACCGGAAGTGTCGAAAGCCGGAAGTGACGTCATTGCGTATTGCGTCACTTCCGGTATATTCAATGTTTACAAACATTGCCGGTTACCATGACAATACCTCCGGTATTGTATTTTTCGGAAGTAACATGTAATTTGCGGAAATTTCTTTATGTGTTAGGTTCTGAGGGTTTATGTGTTCTATGGATGCCTTATATAATGATTCCTGCATGACTGTTAATGTAATCTTGTAAGGATTGTGCAACTGGTGATAATATTCAAAAAGTGATAAAATGATAAAAGGTGTTAAAAGATAGGATCTAATAGAATAATAACAATTATGTCAATATAAAATGGATTAAAAATGGAATATATTACAAAATGGAATATATTAAAAATTAAAAATTGAATATATATTATAAAATCCAGTAATGAAATAATAAATCACAATACTGTAATAATTACAGATAATAGGTAAATTATAATATTTAAAACCCTCTAAAAAATGGTATTAGTAATATTGGGGTCCTGATTCTTGCTCATATCTTAATGCTTCTATTAGTTTATGTGCTGAGTTCTATCTATGGTAATAGCATCTAGATGTTCTGGTCCACTAATATATATAATTCCGTATAATTAGATGAAGGAGTAATCTCTATGTTCTATTGTGTTATTTGCCTCAAATACAATTTAGTGTAACTAAAAATAGATATTTTGTATGGGCATCTAATTCAAATTGAATTTCTTCCTTATTTTTAGACAATATTAATACACCCAAAGAGAGGTCCCTACTTTGTCTTTATTTCTTATTAGCCCTGCATTGGTACTAAAAAGTCTAGTGACAAACAGCTTTATGAGCTAGTATGAAAATACATGCTGGTTGGCTATGTGTCATCCTACACAGGGTTGTGTAGTTTGTCATTTCAGATTTTACAGTTATCATTTTAAATTTAGTAGGTGTGAGAGGTCTTCTCTATTATTCAGCCCCCTAGGGTATAGACTATCCATGTCGAAAATCCATCTGGATTCGGCAGTTAATAGACTTTTTTCGTAGTTGCCTCCTCTCCAATTAGGTTTTACTATTTGTACTCCTGTGTAATAGAAATCTTTCTTGTTTCCCTGATGGTGATTCGTGAAATGTCTATAAAGTGCAGTCTTTGTGTTTTTGTGTTTGACTTTCAGTAAGTGCTCCCTAATTCTATCTTTGAGGACTCGGGATGTTTGTCCTATATACTGGAGCCCACAGCTACACCATATCAAATAAATAACTCCTTTGCTGGTGCATCTTATCAGGTCATTGATCTTGTATTTGACCTTTGTGTTATGCGAGATAATTTCCCTCGTCTTAATGCCTCTTTTGCAGGCTTTGCAATTCAAACAAGGGAAGAAACCTTTAATTTCTTTTCCAAACACATCTCTGGTTTTGTTCCCTATGTTTCTCAGTATGCTGGGTGATAGTTTGCTTTTTAAATTCTCTGTTTTCTTATATATAAAGACTGGTCGGTGGTTAGCTTGTCTCCTAACACCTCGTCGTCTTTCAAAAGTGGCCAGTGTTTTTCTATGATTTTCTCCACAGTGCGTCTGTTTTCACTGAACTCTGTAATGAAGGGAATGATGAGTTGATCTTCTTCTGGATTGATGTTTACTTTCTTGGATTTGCATGTTAGGAGTTCTCTCCTATCCCTCTGTCGTACTTCTTCAATGTTCTTATTGAGACTCTCTCTTCGTCATAGCCTCTTCAAGAGCATTAGGTTCAGGGCACTCTTTTTTAGGGGTAGCACCGAAAGTAACCAAAGACCCAGAAAGGGGCTCAACAAAAAGAAAGAACTCTCACCAAGAAGAGTTTCACACACCAACAGAAAAAAGAAAACCCATAGGGGAAAGAGAGGGGGAAGAAAATTAAATAAGAAAGAAATAATCAGCCCCCAAATTACCACTAACCCTCAAAATAAAGGCATATTCAATTTAAGTTCCAACGAACTCACTGGAAAAGAATCCTCAGTTCTAAGTTATGGTCTTTCGTTCGCCCCCTCAAAGGGGCTAAACAAGTTTAATACCTTTATAAATGCGAAAGAACTTGTCAGGAAACTAACACTCAAAAGACATTTGATGAAGTCTCCGCTAGAAAGTTATACATCTCAATATGGAAATAGCAGTAACAGTCCTTATTTGCACACAGATCTAAAACCTAGATCAAATTTCTATCCGGTTTCCAGCAAAGGCAACACCATAGAGACTTTCGATATGTGCAATGATATGCAATGAGATCAGAGATATCAAACAGAAAAGTGTAAATAATCACAAACATAACCTCTCGAAGGAACAGATAAATACCATCAAGTCCCTTGAAAAAAAAATCATAATCTGGTTATAAAACCAGCAGACAAAGGCGGGGGCATTGTCATCTTAAATAAAACCGACTATGAGGAAGAATGCAACAGAATCTTATCAGATCAAGACACCTACGAAATTCTGAAAAAAAACCCCATTGAAAACTTTAAGAGGGATCTGGACGAAATTTTGGGAGATGCACATAGCATTGGGATACTTAACGACAAGGAGTTTAAGTACATTAGTATTAAACATCCTATAACCCCAGTATTTTATTACCTCCCAAAAGTGCATAAATCCCTGGAACGACCTCCGGGTCGACCGTTAATTTCAGGGATAGGAAGCCTTTCAAGCAATCTATCGGAATATGTGGATAGGAAGTTACAAAAATATGTAACTAAATTACCATCGTATCTGAGGGATTCTACCCAGATATTAAATATATTGGAGGGTATAGAATGGGAAGACAACTACATACTGGTCACATGTGGCGTTGCTTCCTTATATACCAGCATACCACATGAAGGTGGGGTAGAGGCAGTTAATTTCTTCCTGGAAAAAGATGGTGAACTACCTGAATTACAAAGACAATATATCCTGGATGGGATACAGTATATCCTTACGCACAATTATTTTTCTAACAACGGGATTTTCTACAAACAAGTATGCGGCACAGCTATGGGGACCAGGTTCGCGCCCAGTTATGCTAATTTGTATATGGGCCACTGGGAACTCATCTTCTGGGAATCATGCCCAGCAAGCGTGGACCTGGTCCTCTACAATAGGTATATTGATGACATCATTATGATATGTAAAGGTTCCATGGATGACCTGCAACACACAATAAGTGTTATGAATAACAATACCAACAACCTCACATTCACATATGAAATGAGCAAAAAATAAATAACTTTTTTGGACCTTAGAATTGAGGTTGTTAATGGCAAATTAGAGACGTCCACTTTCTTTAAGGAAGTGGACTGCAACAACTATATACACAAGGCAAGTTGTCATCTCGAAAGATGGAAAACTAACATACCGAAAGGACAATTCCTAAGGCTTAAAAAGAACTGTTCCAACCCAAACAAATGGGAAGAACAAGCGACCACCCTAAAAGAAATTTTTTTGGAAAGAGGCTATGACGAAGAGTCTCAATAAGAACATTGAAGAAGTACGACAGAGGGATAGGAGAGAACTCCTAACATACAAATCCAAGAAAGTAAACATCAATCCAGAAGAAGATCAACTCATCATTCCCTTCATTACAGAGTTCAGTTCAAACAGACGCACTGTGGAGAAAATCATAGAAAAACACTGGCCACTTTTGAAAGACGACGAGGTGTTAGGAGACAAGCTAACCACCCGACCAGTCTTTATATATAAGAAAACAGAGAATTTAAAAAGCAAACTATCACCCAGCATACCGAGAAACATAGGGAACAAAACCAGAGATGTGTTTGGAAAATAAATTAAAGGTTTCTTCCCTTGTTTGAATTGCAAAGCCTGCAAAAGAGGCATTAAGACGAGGGAAATTATCTCGCATAACACAAAGGTCAAATACAAGATCAATGACCTGATAAGATGCACCAGCAAAGGAGTTATTTATTTGATATGGTGCAGCTGTGGGCTCCAGTATATAGGACAAACATCCCGAGTCCTCAAAGATAGAATTAGGGAGCACTTACTGAAAGTCAAACACAAAAACACAGAGACTGCACTTTATAGACATTTCACGAATCACCATCAGGGAAACAAGAAAGATTTCTATTACACAGGAGTACAAATAGTAAAACCTAATTGGAGAGGAGGCAACTACGAAAAAAGTCTATTAATTGCCGAATCCAGATGGATTTTCGACATGGATAGTCTATACCCTAGTGGGCTGAATAATAGAGAAGACCTCTCACACCTACTAAATTTAAAATGATAACTGTAAAATCTGAAATGACAAACTACACAACCCTGTGTAGGATGACACATAGCCAACCAGCATGTATTTTCATACTAGCTCATAAAGCTGTTTGTCACTAGACTTTTTAGTACCAATGCAGGGCTAATAAGAAATAAAGACAAAGTAGGGACCTCTCTTTGGGTGTATTAATATTGTCTAAAAATAAGGAAGAAATTCTATTTGAATTAGTTGCCCATACAAAATATCTATTTTTAGTTACACTAAATTGTATTTGAGGCAAATAACACAATAGAACATAGAGATTACTCCTTCATCTAATTATACGGAATTATATATATTAGTGGACCAGAACATCTAGATGCTATTACCATAGATAGAACTCAGCACATAAACTAATAGAAGCATTAAGATATGAGCAAGAATCAGGACCCCAATATTACTAATACCATTTTTTAGAGGGTTTTAAATATTATAATTTACCTATTATCTGTAATTATTACAGTATTGTGATTTATTATTTCATTACTGGATTTTATAATATATATTCAATTTTTAATTTTTAATATATTCCATTTTGTAATATATTCCATTTTTAATCCATTTTATATTGACATAATTGTTATTATTCTATTAGATCCTATCTTTTAACACCTTTTATCATTTTATCACTTTTTGAATATTATCACCAGTTGCACAATCCTTACAAGATTACATTAACAGTCATGCAGGAATCATTATATAAGGCATCCATAGAACACATAAACCCTCAGAACCTAACACATAAAGAAATTTCCGCAAATTACATATTACTTCCGAAAAATACAATACCGGAGGTATTGTCATGGTAACCGGCAATGTTTGTAAACATTGAATATACCGGAAGTGACGCAATACGCAATGACGTCACTTCCGGCTTTCGACACTTCCGGTTTTCGAATAGACACAAACATCCGGTTTATCGAGCGGAATAAAACCAACAAACTATACCAACGAAACATACATAATATAATACCAAAGCGCAAAATATAATTGAATACAAAGGGCGCTAACAATAAAACATTTAAAAGGAGAAAAAGAAGTTTAGACGAAACGAAAAGAGAAATTAAAATATCACTTCCGGGTCAAGCTAGGATAGCGTTTTTTTTGCGCCAAATTCACGACCCTATGATTGGTAGAACACATCTTAAATAGCCACCATAACTCACCAGAAAACATAGTCTTGAGAAAGGCCTAACTGAGAGGCCGAAACGCGTTGACAGAATTGGTGAGCAACATTTCATTATTTATTTTATATTTGTAGCATTATTGCACTATGTTATTTTGTTGTTTGCAGGTTTTATGAGGATAGAGTCTTTTACTACAGACTGAATACCCTAGAAAAAACACACCAACAACAAAGTATTTGCTAAAAAAGGAAAGGAGGATTCACAACCATCACTATTATTATTACATTCACTTTGAATCAAAAAATAACTATTGGATAAAGGATCTGGATTCATAAAATTCACAAATTGGTTTTTCACTATCACTACTTTGGATTACAACACAATTATTTGAGTTTCAATGCATTTTTAATTTTTTGATCAAACATATTTCCGATTTCTACACATTTTTAAGACACTAACATTTTTTAGACACCGATTTTTTTTATCACAGGATACCAAGATTTTTTTCAATTTTAAAATTTTATCATTTTTCAATTTTTTCTATTTTTATAAATTTTTCCACATTTTTTCACTGAGGAGGACACGACCAGAGACAATTTATAATTATTTAAAATTATCTATCACCCAACTGGTGCAATACACCTAAGCCACATTTTAAAGTAATTTTTTGTCAACCTATTGTTTTAATATTAAACAAGATTGTTTGTTATTTTTTATAATTGTACAATATTTATAATATGTACATGGATCCATGTTTTTAACTATATGTCTTCGACCATATGTTTAATTTTAATTTCGATTGTATGTAGAAAATAAACCTGTTAATCTGTTAATTTGTATACTGTTATACTGCTCCAACATTTAACGTCACACAACATTTGTTGTTTTTTACCAATACTATCTACACCAGATAGTAAGGCACATTCTAAACTATTTAAACCCACCTCCCATAGCCTCGAGTTAGGCGCTTTCTGATATCCAACTACAATATACTCATGGAGTAAGATCAGGATTCCTAGGATTTTGTCCTTTCTCCAAGAAGGATTGGAGAAGGGGTTATCAGCTAGTTCTTTAAAGGGACAGATATCTGCTTTATCAATTCTACTGCACAAACATCTGGCAGATGTTTCAGACGTTCAGTCATTCTGTCAGGCTTTTGTTAGAATCAAGCCTGTGTTTAAACCTGTTGCTCCGCCATAGAGTACTTTGAATTTAGTTCTTAAAGTTCTTCAAGGGGTTCCGTTTGAACCTATGCATTCCATAGATATTAAGCTTCTATCTTGGAATGTTCTGTTTTTAGTTGCTATCTCTTCAGCTCAAAGAGTTTCTGAACTATCTGCATTGCAATGTGACTCGCCTTATCTTGTTTTAAATGCTGATAAGGTGGTTTTGCGTACCAAACCTGGATTCCTTCCTAAGGTTGTTACTAATAAGAATATTAATCAGAAAATTGTTGTTCCTTCTCTGTGTCATAATCCTTCCTCTAAGAAGGAGCGTCTGTTGCATAACTTGGACGTGGTTCATGTTTTAAAGTTTTAATTGCAAGCGACCAAAGATTTCCGTCAAACATCTTCTTTGTTTGTTGTCTATTCTGGAAGACGTAGAGGTCAAAAAGCTACGGCTACCTCTCTTGTCTTTTGGCTGAAAATCATCATCCGTTTGGCATACGAGACTGCTGGACAGCAGCCTCCTGAAAGAATTACAGCTCACTCTACTAGAGCTGTGGCTTCCACATGGGCTTTTAAAAATGATGCTTCTGTTGAACAGATTTGTAAGGCTGCGACTTGGTCTTCGCTTCATACCTTTTCCAAATTTTCCAAATTTGATACCTTTGCTTCTTCGGAGGCTATTTTTGGGAGAAAAGTTCTTCAAGCAGTGGTGCCTTCTGTTTAGCCATCTGTCTTGTCCCTCCCGTTCATCTGTGTCCTGTAGCTTTGGTATTGTATCCCAAAGGATGAATCCGTGGTCTCGTCTTACCTTTATAGAAGAAAACTAAATTTATGCTTACCTGATAAATTGATTTCTTCTATGGTACGACGAGTTCACGGCCCGCCCTGTCATTTTAAGACAGATTGTATTTTTTGATTTAACCTCAGTCACCTCAGCAACTTGTAGTTTCTCCTTTTTCTTCCTGTACCTTTGGTCGAATGACTGGGAGGTGGAGCTAAGGGAGGAGCTATATAGACAGCTCTGCTGTGGTGCTCTTTACCACTTCCTGTAGGGAAGGATAATATCCCACAAGTAAAGGATGAATCTGTGGACTCGTCTTACCATAGAAGAAATCAATTTATCAGGTAAGCATAAATTTAGTTTTTTTACCTTTGATTACCTTTTATCTAAGCCTCTGTAGACTGCCCCCTTTTTTCAGTTCTTTTGACTTGCATTTTAGCCAATCATTGCTGAGTCCTAGGTAACCCCACTGGCGTAAGCATAATGCTATCTATATGGCATACGTGAACTAACGCCCTCTAGTTGTGGAAAAAAATGTCAATGCATTCAGATAAGAGGCGGACTTTAAGGGCTAAGAAATTAACATATGTGCCTACTAAGGTTTAGCTTTCAAGTAAGAATAGCAAGAGAACAAAGCAAAATTGATGATAAAAGATCGACGATATACTCTTATATATACCATTACCTCTACTGATTCTCGTTTCAGTACTGGTTTGGCTTTCTACTACTTGTAGATGAGTGTCCTGGGGTAAGTAAGTCTTATTTTCTGTGACACTCTAAGCTATGGTTGGGCACTTTTATATAAAGTTCTAAATATATGTGTTCAAACATTAATTTGCCTTGACTCAGGATGTTCAACGTTCCTTATTTCAGACAGTCAGTTTCATATTTGGGATAATGCATATGAATTAATCAATTTTTTTCTTACCTTAAAATTTGACTTTTCCCTGTGGGCTATTAGGCTCGCGGGGGCTGAAAATGCTTCATTTTATTGCGTCATTCTTGGCGCGGACTTTTTTGGCGCAAATTTTTTTTTTCTGTTTGCGGCGTCATACGTGTCGCCTGAAGTTGCGTCATTTTTTTTAACTTTTTTTGCGCCAAAAGTGTCGGCGTTCCGGATGTGGCGTCATTTTTGGCGCCAAAAGCATTTAGGCGCCAAATAATGTGGGCGTCTTTTTTGGCGCTAAAAAATATGGGCGTCACTTTTGTCTCCACATTATTTAAGTCTCATTATTTATTGCTTCTGGTTGCTAGAAGCTTGTTCACTGGCATTTTTTCCCATTCCTGAAACTGTCATTTAAGGAATTTGATAAATTTTGCTTTATATGTTGTTTTTTCTATTACATATTGCAAGATGTCTCCGTTTGTCCCTGAGTCAGAAGCCACTTCTGGAAAAATGCTTAACTGAGTTTCAGTTCTCGACACACAAGGATAACAAGGGCACTATATAGGCAAGCTCCTCACTAGTTTCAATTATTTAAGATACTGTATTTAATTTTAGTATCTATGTTCTATATTCCTTTGAGGAGTGGTGCTAGCATCTAATACTGAACTTGCAGAAAGATTGGGATGTAATCCCTGGAAAGAAATGCTATGTAGCACTCTCTGCCCAGACTGGGGTAGAGTCACTGATACCTTTTAAAATTTAACTTTTATTTTTCACTTTAAAAAGAATGGGTGGACACAAACAAATTAAAATATCTCTATCTCTAAATGGCTGGTGTCAAATATTTCTGGTTATTGTCAAATTATTCAAGTGACCGGCTGATTCTCTAATACTTTTATATATAGTTTTGTTAGATCAATCGGTACTCCATTGTATTAGTCAAATAAGGTTGATCAGAGCCTTGTAATGGGTATTTATTATATTTAGATGTCTCATATATTTTTTGAGGCTTGTATTGGTGTAAAATTGGTTGGAATTAAGCCTGAGTGACAGCAGGGATTGTCAAGTTTTATTCACGTTTGTACATAGATCTCGGTTGTGGTTAAGTATTTTGAAATTTACTTTGCTTTATTGTGTTGGTGTACAGATGCCCTGGTTTGGGTATCACTTATATTCAGAGTTTTTTTGTATATTCCACTTATATTTTATAATAAATTCTGTGACCATACATTTGAGATCTGTTATTTTTCTCACTCCTTGGAAATAAAGTGATCCCGTATTTATATTGCATGTATTTTTTATATATACTCTTAGATAATTAATTCAATAAAAACACCAGTGTGCATTAATTTTTAATACTGATAGTTTTCTTCCTAAGACCCACTGTTCACAATGTTTCTTTCTATAGTTACCCTTATTCTTATGGGTGGTGGGCTATTATATATATATCTGTCTCATTCCTTCCCAGGCACTCAGAGACTGTTTTTATTTATAGTTGCAGCATCCACCTTGGGATTTTATTCCATTTAATGGTAATTTAGCTTTTTGTATTGTGTGTATTACTAAGGTGGCTGTATAAATTCTGTGATCATATAGTCTAGATTTGTTATGTTTCTTCCTACTTGATAATACAGTAATCGTGTGTATGTATTACATATGCTTATTCCGACACTCTTAAGTAATTTGTTAAATAATGCTGCCTGTATGCATATATTTCTTTACTTGATGATATACTATATGAGCCCCCCTGTTAACAATATTGTCTTTGAGGTTACCCTTATTTGTGGGGTGACTAGGTTGCTGTATTTTTTATTGTTACTCTTATACCACACGTATTATGTAATTATGAAGTGTTATTATAAGTGCACAATGTTGCAACACTCTAACTCTGGTTCCTTGCTAGGGACTCAGACATTGGTTGTCCTTGTAATTAAAGCTCCACCTCTGAGTTCGATTTCACTCAATACTTTTTTACCGTAACTATTAGTTATGCTACTATGTGAGTCTTTACCAACAACCCGGTACTATGTCCTTATGAATTACTTATAATAATATTTACGATAATTCCCTGACTGCCGCTCTACGCTGTTTTCACTACAGCTGGGTATGGCAGTCTATCACTAATACGGAGTCTAGTTCGGTTGTAAATCTGTTGGCAACCGATACCTCTGATTAGCCAAGTCCCTTTTTGACACTAGTGAGGATGCACTTGGGTTATTTGTTTAAATAAAGTTACCCATAAATTCTATTCCGGTTCTTATCACAGTTTAACAATTAAACGCCAACATGCATTCACGCACTGTCTAATATAATCCCCATTACTTATTCAAATTTTTGCTATTTGAGATAGATTAAGTTAAAACACACATATAACACTTTAGTGGGACCCCATCGTCCCACACAACCCCCTGACGCGTTTCGCCAGTTACGGCTTTATCAAAGGTGGCGGGCCGCCGATTTTCAAAGCCTTTATTTATTTTCAATTGCGGAAGTTCCGCCTCTACCCTATTTTCATTCGTTGATCTTGGCTGTCAATCTTGTGTGTACAGCCTATTGGGATCAATGTGTCTAATGCTGTATTTTGTTTTAAGGTCGACTGCTGATTTTGTAACTTAAGGTGGACCTATTTCTCTGCTTGATTTCTCGGATATTCTGTTTTTATGCCAATGTTCATTCTTACAGTAAATTCAATAGATCATAGATATGCCGTTCGTTATACTGTTATGTGGATGTGTTTTCTTAACAGTGGGCTTATGTTATTTTTATCCTTATTGATGTCATATCTTCTTCTAAGAAGAAGTGTTATTATTGGTAGTATTATATTCTTTAGTTGTTCATTTTCTTCTCTCACATGATTTAGCTGTCTAAATCTAAACACGTTAATTTTTGATAACATGATTAACAATAACACGACTATGATCAATGACTATAATAATCATTTCTACTGATGGCATTGGTAATATTGTTCCCCTGCATGAGATTGTATGATCGTTATTTTCCTGTATATTTATATGAATGTTGTATTTTCAAGTATTTGTTTATTTCTTGAGTGAAATTGGTTCAAATCTTTGTATTTATTTTAGCTGTGTTTATTATACTTCAATTCAAGTATAGGTGTGTGGTTTAGTTTTTTATATTTAATTGTGATTCTTAGTGAGATTGTTGCCTATGTGCTCATTTTGATAGAAACTAGTATCCTTCCATGTCTGTGTTTTGGTGCTTCCATCTGGGCCTACTGGTGACAGTGTGCTCATGTTAAAAGGAAATAGTATCCTTTTTATTTTTGGTGCTTACATACCCATCTAACTTATTCTTGTTATGGCTTGTGTTATTGTGAATTATGTCTATTGGTCTTTAGTGCCTTGGGTGTCATTTTGGTTTGTCATACATTGGGTCGGTGTATTTACAATATTTGTATTAAAATATTCTCTTTTACTTATTAAATACCTTACTTGGTGTCATATACATTATGGTGCTCTCAAAAACAGTGTGTGTACCAAAGTCAACTTGTGGTGTTACCTTAGTGATTGTGCTCTATTGTGCCTTGTAAAGTGGTGTGATAAAAAACGATATTAATGCATTTTAAATTTAAATGATACTATTCAAGCTTGTTTATCTTCTCCTTATCCCATTACCCACTCTTCATGGGTTCTTGGAATTGTTTTTGTTTGTATGTATGTTTAATTATTTTTGTTTGTATATGTGTTTGTTTTGGTTCATTTTTTCTGTATTTAAAACTATGTGTGCATCTCTGTGGAAATATACAGGAATTGTTGTTTCCATTTCTCATAGGAATACAAAAAAGTTGTTATTTTCATTTATTCCATTTGGATGCACCGTATTTAATAAATATATCCACTTGCTCTCAGCTTTGAGCAGAGCTGTTTCTAGGTCTCCTCCCCTTACTCCTAGTTTGATGTGTTCTATTCCCCAACATTGGAGACCTTTGGGGGCTAGAATTGTGTTTAAATAGAAAGTGTGATGCCACACTGGTTATTGCTTTGCCATCATCCACATCTTTTCTGGCATTTTTGATATTTCTAAGATGTTCCATTAGGCGAACTCTTATCTTACGGGTCGTCATGCCTACATAATATAGTTGGCAAGTGCATTGCAATACATAGACTGCCCCCTGAGTGTTGCAGCTTATGTATTTGTTGATTCTATGAATTTGACCAAACCTATCCATTATGCTGTTGGTTTTCTTAATATACTGACATGTGGAGCATGTTCCACATTTAAAGGAACCTGGGGTGAAGGCAGTTATTGTTCTCTTGCTGCTGTAATGACTTTGTGTTAACATGTCTTTCATATTTTTGGCTCGTCTGTATCCAATCTCTGGTTTTTCTCCCAGTTGCACTCTCAATGCTGGATCTGATGTTAAAATATGCCAATGCTTTTGGATGATTTCTTTGATTTGGTTGGTCTGTGAAGTGTAAGTTAAGATCAGTCTTGTTTTATTGTCCTTTAATTTGTTTTTCTTTTTTAGGAGTTCTCTCCTATTGGTGTTCATCGCTTTGTTTCTTGCTCTTCTAATACTTGTCTTACTGTACCCTCTGATAGTTAGCCTTTCTTCCAGTTCTTTCGCCCTTATTTTAAAGGTGTTCAAATCTGTACAGTTGCGTTTCAGTTCTACCAAAGCTAAGTTCATTTATTTTAAATGTTATAAATGTTTATCTTTAGCTATGGTTTGTAATAAGTTATTATGATATACTTTTACATGCAGATTCCATTAGTATTTATGCTTTATACATTTCCATTCTTAAGTGCAAGAAATGTTTAGAAGATTTATAAGAAATATTTTTTCTGATTAAGGCTATGTCTGACTTTGTGCCTTCTAATATGATTTTTAGGTCTTTTTTCGCTTCTTTTTTAATTATTGAAGTTTCAAATGACCAACAACATACTGATTTATCCTTCTCTGATGATGTTTTTTTCTCTTTCAGAAATTCTCTTCATCAGATATTGACACTAACAAATCTACTTTTTTATATAATTTTTTTATTATTAAAGTACATTTGTTCTTTGTTGAAGAGGTGTTGATTTTTTTGGATATTAAGGTAACTAGTTCTTTAAGACTAGCTGACACTATTTCTGCCTTTTTATTCTTCTGTGATTTCAGAGGTTTTCTTTCCAATTCCCCATACTAGGGAATGGAATAGGCTGAGAATTTTCTTTTATTTTTAAACTATATTCTTTGTCAGCAGTTAAATTCAATTTGGAGGGTTCTCCAATTTATTGGAGTTATCTCTACTCCTACTAATTATGCTATTGTTTTTATAGCAAAATAGTATTTATTTTCCTTTATATAGTTGTATCTTATTTTTGGAAAATTATTTAGTTTCAGGTACTTTTTCTTGGTCCTGTGATATTGCAATTGCTTCATTTTTTCTGTTTACTTTAAGATCAAGTATCAGATTATGATTTATTTTAGCATTGTTAAAGGGACAACATTTACTAGACTAGGTGCTGTTGCATTTGTCTTGTTGTTTTGCATTTTGCAAGTCCTCTGTTTTGACTGGTCCTTTAAACTTCATGCTAATGATTTCATTTGTGTCTTCATTTTATTGAATATATTCGCAAATGAGGGTTAATCTATGTCTTTAGCTATTTTAGCTAGAAGAATTTTGTGATTTAAAAAAAAAAAAAAAGAAAATCCATTTTTCTTTTGTTCTAAGATAATCAATTATAATTGGATTCAATTCTTAACTGTTACTATGGGCTTCAAGATTGAGTTCTAAGACTAAAACTTTAAGCATATTCTAGTTTGGTTGTTCTTATTAAGGAACAAATCCTGAGTTCTTTCCCAAGTAACATGTTTTTAATTGGGGTTCGAAATTAGCTCCCTAATGTTGCGATGTATGTGCCGTATTCCATCTTGGCTGGTAAGGGGCAGGTTAAGACTTCTTTGAAATTTATTTGGTTCTATTTTGTCCAAATTTCTTTGATTTTATTCCAGTAAGGCTAACACTTTCTTTCAGTGTGTTTCTGTCCTATATATTTTGGATACTGTTGAAGCATGGCTGGGTACCCATGGGGTTCAAGCGCTGCTCAGACCTGGAATCTTCTGGGGTTTTTCTTCCAGTTCTTTTTCTAGGAACTGGGTTTTGGAGTTTTATTCAAACTATTCTGCCTTTTTGTGGTCATTGATAGCATTATTTGTTTTCATTAGATACAATAAATGCATATTCTTCATTTTTCTGTTTTCATTCAGATTATTTCCTGAGGATGCGGAATCTCATATGTTTCACTTGCTCTTCAGGACATAGTTAGAGGATCTTTTTTCAAAAGCTCTTGATTCCTCACGCAAGGGTCACCTTTTTTAGGTTTCCAGATGGTTTATGTCACTATCTTTGTCTCTATCAGACAAGGGACAATTTGTATTGGGTTCCGTCTGTCGGTACCTTTAGTCTCTATTATTTCCTTCAGTTGCTATATATGCATAGAAGTTTTAACAGCTTTGGATTCAATTCCCTTTGCTCATTTTCAATGGAAAGATCCTTTTCAGCTTTTTATAAGTGTTGTTTCTTCAAGAACATGGTTGGAGGATCAATTAACCAAATGTTTGTTGATTCCTCAGACAAGAGTAACCTTTTTTAGATTTCCGGATAGATTCAGTGTCCATGACTCTGTCTCTGTTGGACAGGAGACGTCTGAAATTGGTTTTCAGCTTATCAAAACCTTCAGTCTCAATCATTCCCTTCGGTAGCCTTATGCATGGAAATTCTAGGTTCTTATGACTGCTGCATTGGACGTGTTCCCCTTTGTTCATTTTTCACATGCGACCTCTTCAGCTCTGTATGCTGAACCAGTGGTGCCGGGATTATACAAAGATATCTCATTTAATATCTTTAAAACTGATTGTTCGACACCCTCTGACGTGGTACAGACCACCATCGTTTAGTTCAGGGGGCTTCTTTTTTTCTTCCAACCTGGACTGTGATCTCAACAGATGCAAGTCTGACAGGTTGGGGAGCAGTATGGGGGTTTCTGACAGCACAAGGGGTTTGGGAAATCTCAGGAGGTGAGATTACCAATCAATATTTTGGAACTCCGTGCAATTTGTCAGAGCTCTTCAGTCATGGCCTCTTCTAAAGAGAGAATCGTTCATTTGTTTTCAGACAGACAATGTCACAACTGTGGCATATATCAATCATCAAGGAGGGACTCACAGTCCTCTGGCTATGTAAGAAGTATCTCGAATACTGGTATGGGCGGAATCCAGCTCCTGTCTAATCTCTGCTATTCATATCCCAGGTATTGACAATTGGGAAGCAGATTATCTCAGTCGCCAAACGTTACATCCGGGCGAGTGGTCTCTTCACCCAGAGGTGTTTCTTCAGATTGTTCAAATGTGGGGACTTCCAGAAATAGATCTGATGGCTTCTCATCTAAACAAGAAACTTCCCAGGTATCTGTCCAGATCCAGGGATCCTCAGGCGGAAGCAGTGGATGCATTGTCACTTCCTTGGAAGTATCATCCTGCCTATATCTTTCCGCCTCTTGTTCTTCTTCCAAGAGTAATCTCCAAGATTCTGAAGGAATGCTCGTTTTTTCTGCTGGTGGCTCCAGCATGGCCTCTCAGGTTTTGGTATACAGATCTTGTCCGCATGGCTTCTTGCCAACCGTGGACTCTTCCATTAAGACCAGACCTTCTGTCACAAAGTCCTTTTTTACCATCAGGATCTCAAATCCTTAAATTTAAAGGTATGGAGATTGAACGCTTGATTCTTAGTCAAAGAGGTTTCTCTGACTCTGTGATTAATACTATGTTACAGGCTCGTAGATCTGTATCTAGGAAGATATATTATCGAGTCTGGAAGACTTACATTTCTTGGTGTCTTTCTCATCATTTTTCCTGGCATTCTTTTAGAATTCCGAGAATTTTTCAGTTTCTTCAGGATGGTTTGGATAAAGGTTTGTCTGCAAGTTCCTTGAAAGGACAAATCTCTGCTCTTTCTGTTTTTTTTCACAGAAGGATTGCTATTCTTCCTGATATTCATTGTTTTGTACAAGCTTTGGTTCGTATAAAACCTGTTATTAAGTCAATTTCTCCTCCTTGGAGCTTGAATTTGGTTCTGGGGGCTCTTCAAGCTCTTCCGTTTGAACCTATGCATTCACTGGACATTAATTACTTTCTTGGAAAGTTTTGTTTTCTTTTTGGCCATCTCTTCTGCTAGAAGAGTTTCTGAATTATCTGCTCTTTCTTGTGAATCTCCTTTTCTGATTTTTCATCAGGATAAGGCGGTGTTGCGAACTTCTTTTACATTTTTACCTAAGGTTGTGAATTCTAACAACATTAGTAGAGAAATTGTGGTTCCTTCATTATGTCCTAATCCTAAGAATTCTAAGGAGAGATCATTGCATTCTTTGGATGTAGTTAGAGCTTTGAAATATTATGTTGAAGCTACTAAGAATTTCCGAAAGACTTCTAGTCTATTTGTTATCTTTTCTGGTTCTAGGAAAGGTCAGTAGGCCTCTGCCTTTTCTTTGGCATCTTGGTTGAAATCTTTAATTCATCATGCCTATGTCGAGTCGGGTAAATCTCCGCCTCAAAGGATTACAGCTTATTCTAAAATGTCAGTTTCTACTTCTTGGGCGTTTAGGAATGAAGCTTTGGTTGATCAGATTTGCAGAGCAGCATCTTGGTCTTCTTTGCATACTTTTACTAAATTCTACCATTTTGATGTGTATTCTTCTTCTGAAGCAGTTTTTGGTAGAAAAATAATTCAGGCAGCTGTTTCAGTTTGATTCTTCTGCTTATAATTTCAGTTTTCTTCTTTATAAGATTTAAACTTTATTTGGGTGTGGATTATTTTTCAGCGGAATTGGCTGTCTTTATTTTATCCCTCCCTCTCTAGTGACTCTTGCGTGGAAGATCCACATCTTGGGTAGTCATTATCCCATACATCACTAGCTCATGGACTCTTGCTAATTACATGAAAGAAAACATAATTTATGTAAGAACTTACCTGATAAATTCATTTCTTTCATATTAGCAAGAGTCCATGAGGCCCCCCCTTTTTTGTGGTGGTTATGATTTTTTTGTATAAAGCACAATTATTCCAATTCCTTGTTTTTTATGCTTTCGCACTTTTTTCTTATCACCCCACTTCTTGGCTATTCGTTAAACTTATTTGTGGGTGTGGTGAGGGGTGTATTTATAGGCATTTTGAGGTTTGGGAAACTTTGCCCCTCCTGGTAGGAATGTATATCCCATACGTCACTAGCTCATGGACTCTTGCTAATATGAAAGAAATGAATTTATCAGGTAAGTTCTTACATAAATTATGTTTTTTTTAACCGCTAACCGCTGAAATCAAGAAACTTCTTGGTAGGTGGGATTTCAGAGAAATCTCTTAGATGGGACGCATTGCAACTTTGAAAATGGCCATTTTGCCTAAAATACTCTATTTAGATGTATTCCCCCATACGATACCCAAAATGTATCTCTCTGATACATTCTCTATTTCTCACATATGTATGGAAAGGAAAATTGCCGAGAGTAGCTAACCGTATTCAACTTCCCGACTCCAAAGGCGGTATAGTCTTCCCTAACATTTACCTTTACCACGATTCCACTCATTTAGCCCATATAGCTGGTTATCCAGTGTGGTGTCTCCCAGAAGCTGCTCTTCTTCCCAGAGATCTTAAGCCAAGTGATTTGATCTGGATACCCAAACACAGGCTGGCGGATCTGCTACTTACGAATGTTATCATATTAGACAACTGTCGAGCCTGGCATTGTCTCAGACACCACAAGGGAATTGCTCCACACCCTTCCCCTATCCATGGCCTTAGGGGGCTACTGACGGGCCTTCCAGACATCCATATATCCGAGCTGACATATTGGTATATTATAGAAGTACGAGATCTATATAAACAAAATAAGTTACTCTCCTATTCCCAAATTGTAGGCCTAGTGGCTCCGGCGCCTAAATGGCTTCCATTTGAAAGTTATAGATTACTTGGTTTCTGTTGGGCATTGGGTTCCCTAAAACAAACTTGAGGGTTTGTACTAATTGGGAAAAACTTTGGAAAATGGGGAGCAAATTAATTAAACCACTCACAAACTACTATCTGGCCTTGGTTAATGACTATAGTGAAGACATACCATGCCAAATTAAAGCATGGAGCCGAGAGATGAATATCTCGATCTCGACTCTTGATGTAGAACGCGCAACTACCACGACTAAACGCTCTGTAATACATGCCTAGAGACGTACTTCAAGATCCTTTTAAAATGGTATCTGACTCCCCATAAACTGGCCAAGATATATCCAACGGCCAACCAGGTTTGGATCTTCATATATGGTGGTCGTGCCCAAATATCACTACCTTTTTGGAGCTGGACCTTTGCCCTACTCTCCGACTTAGATTTGGCATTATCTTTAACCCCAGACCTTAATCTCCTACACATTGGTCTTCAAGATCTCCAGAATCCCCCAAAAGCCTTGGGAGTTACTATTTTGACTGCAGTTAATGTGTGCATAGCCAGATCTTGGAAACAGGTAGGCTCCAAATTTTGATCATTCTCCTGGCTGACTACCTTGCTTCCATGGAGAAGGGTTTTTCAATGTGACTGACCGTATGGAGAATTATTGGGCAATCTGGGATACATGGTTTCAGTTTAGAAACCCTACTTGAACCTCACAGGTTAGTGTTCACTCCCTCTTTACCCTGGGCCTCCTCCCCCTTTTTTTTTCTTATTCTTCTCCCCTTCCCTACTCTTTTTACTCTCTCCTTCCTAGCTTCTCTTTATTTGGACTACAATACCTCATTATCCTGATTTTTCTCCCAGAGTGGGCGGCTTACTCCTTTGGCCGCCCCTATCTGGATATGTTACGTCAGTTTAAATTTGTTTCAATGTTAATTTTGTGTTTCAGCCAGAAACTGTAAAAACTGAGGAATATTGTAATACTTTGTATATTGTATTTGTGACATTATATTTCCTTAATAAAAAAACAATTAAAATAAATAAATAATGTTTTTAGTCTCAAGCTGTGTTTATGTTTGGCTTGAGCATTTATTTTGTTATGGATATGAATTTGTTTTCACAAATGGAATATCCGAACGAATTACATTTAAAGAGACATGAAACCCAATTTTTTTTCTTTCATGATTTAAATAGAGCATCTCATTTTAAACAACTTTCCAATTTACTTCTATTATGTAATTTGTTTTGTACTCTTGGTATCCTTTATTGAAAAGGATACCTAGATAGGCTCAGGAGCTGCTGATTGGTGTCTGCACATATATTCCTCATGTTATTTGTTCACCCATATGTATTGCTGTTTCTTCAACAAAGGAAACAAAGAAAATAAAGCAAATTAGATTACAGAAGTAAATTGGAAAGTTGTTTAAAATTGTATTCTCTATTTGAATAATGAAAGAAAAAATTTGGTTTTCATGTCCCTTTAAAAAAAAAAGAAGAAATACTGACGAAATGAATCAGCTTATTTGTTTTCTTTAAATTAAATTTAGGGGTTAAATACTTGCCTGTAATGCACTGGAGAGCCACGCTAATCCTGACACTTCTGAACAGAGCCCCAGCCCGTGCTATGAGGAGGCTTAGCACAGTGGATCCTAGAGCCTTTAGTTCAGGCCTTCGGACCATGCTCAGCCTTCTCTTGCGCGGCCTGGGCTCTGTGAAGTAGGGTCAGGATTAGTGCGTTAGAGCGAAATATAACGCTATATGTGAACTTTTTCAACCTGCAGCAAAGGAACATTTATATTTGTTTAATGAAATTTAATGTAGATGTTTCACGAATATTTAGTATTCTATAGTTTAAAACAAAACGAATACCAAATAAGCAACAGACGAATATTCGTTTGGAAAAACTTGGACAGAGCACATTTTTCACTGCTGCTCAAGTCTAGTGTGTACCACTTTAATCTCAAGTGATCTCAAGAGTTACCTGGCAACAAACAAACCAAACAGAGCAACAGGTTATAACTGACAGTAAAGAAGCCACACCCCATTTTGAAAAAGTTCTGAAAATGAATGAGTTTGTGGCAACGCCTGTTGAAATAATTCAGGGGCATGCTTTTTTGACATGTACGATTGCTAAGATTCAGTAAAATTTTAAAAAAAGAAAACCTGGATTTTTAAAGAAACATGGGTTTTGAAATGTTTGACTGAAAGTCACATCACTTTTAAAAGATAACTGGAAAGTCAAAATTAAACTTGCAAGAATCAGAGCATGTAATTTTAAGACACTTTTAAATTCACTTCTATTTTCAAATGTCTTAGTTTTCTTGGTATCCCTAGATGAAAAAGAATACGCACATATCCTACACTAGTGGGAGCTAGTTGCTGATTGGTGCCTACACCCATTTGTCTCTTGTGATTGGCTCACTAGATGTGTTCAGTGCCAGTAGTGCAATGTTGTTCCTCCTGCAAAGGATAACAAGCGAATTAAGAAAATTTGATAAAATAAATAAATTAGAAAGTTGTTTAAAATTGTATGTTCTATCCAAATCATAAAAGAAAATATAAGAGTTTCCTATCCCTTTAATCACTGAATGGATATTAAACTCAAAGTTGAAATGAATCTTCAACTTTAAAAAAGTTGAAATGAATCTTCAACTTTAAATTTAATTTTACTTTCCCATTGTTTCCTAAGATGCTAGAGAGGTTCCAACAGGATTCAGAATACTGACCCTGCAAATAAAATAAGAAACTACGGGCAGCAAAGCAATATAATTTTTGCCAACAACCTGACAGTTGAAATTCCTTTAAAACATTTATTTTTTTGCCAATACAGGGAGTGCAGAATTATTAGGCAAGTTGTATTTTTGAGGATTAATTTTATTATTGAACAACAACCATGTTCTCAATGAACCCAACAAAAACTCATTAATATCAAAGCTGAATAGTTTTGGAAGTAGTTTTTAGTTTGTTTTTAGTTATAGCTATTTTAGGGGGATATCTGTGTGTGCAGGTGACTATTACTGTGCATAATTATTAGGCAACTTAACAAAAAACAAATATATACCCATTTCAATTATTTATTTTTACCAGTGAAACCAATATAACATCTCAACATTCACAAATATACATTTCTGACATTCAAAAACAAAACAAAAACAAATCAGTGACCAACATAGCCACCTTTCTTTGCAAGGACACTCAAAAGCCTGCCATCCATGGATTCTGTCAGTGTTTTGATCTGTTCACCATCAACATTGCGTGCAGCAGCAACCACAGCCTCCCAGACACTGTTCAGAGAGGTGTACTGTTTTCCCTCCTTGTAAATCTCACATTTGATGATGGACCACAGGTTCTCAATGGGGTTCAGATCAGGTGAACAAGGAGGCCATGTCATTAGATTTTCTTCTTTTATACCCCTTCTTGCCAGCCACGCTGTGGAGTACTTGGACGCGTGTGATGGAGCATTGTCCTGCATGAAAATCATGTTTTTCTTGAAGGATGCAGACTTCTTCCTGTACCACTGCTTGAAGAAGGTGTCTTCCAGAAACTGGCAGTAGGACTGGGAGTTGAGCTTGACTCCATCCTCAACCCGAAAAGGCCCCACAAGCTCATCTTTGATGATACCAGCCCAAACCAGTACTCCACCTCCACCTTGCTGGCGTCTGAGTCGGACTGGAGCTCTCTGCACTTTACCAATCCAGCCACGGGCCCATCCATCTGGCCCATCAAGACTCACTCTCATTTCATCAGTCCATAAAACCTTAGAAAAATCAGTCTTGAGATATTTCTTGGCCCAGTCTTGACGTTTCAGCTTGGGTGTCTTGTTCAGTGGTGATCGTCTTTCAGCCTTTCTTACCTTGGCCATGTCTCTGAGTATTGCACACATTGTGCTTTTGGGCACTCCCAGTGATGTTGCAGCTCTGAAATATGGCCAAACTGGTGGCAAGTGGCATCTTGGCAGCTGCACGCTTGACTTTTCTCAGTTCATGGGCAGTTATTTTGCACCTTGGTTTTTCCACACGCTTCTTGCGACCCTGTTGACTATTTTGAATGAAACGCTTGATTGTTCGATGATCACGCTTCAGAAGCATTGCAATTTTAAGAGTGCTGCATCCCTCTGCAAGATATCTCACTATTTTTGACTTTTCTGAGCCTGTCAAGTCCTTCTTTTGACCCATTTTGCCAAAGGAAAGGAAGTTGCCAAATAATTATGCACACCTGATATAGGGTGTTGATGTCATTAGACCACACCCCTTCTCATTACAGAGATGCACATCACCTAATATGCTTAATTGGTAGTAGGCTTTCGAGCCTATACAGCTTGGAGTAAGACAACATGCATAAAGAGGATGATGTGGTCAAAATACTCATTTGCCTAATAATTCTGCACTCCCTGTACAGTGCTTATTTGCGGGTTTACACTATGCAAAAAAAATCACTTTAAAAGGAAATGTAAATTTCATGATTCATACTGAGCAAAAAAACCCAAAAACTTTGAAATTTAAAGGGATAGTGTAGTCAAAATTAAAATTTCATGATTCAGACAGGGCACGCAGTTTGAAACGACTTTCCAATTTTCATTTTATCATCAAATTTGCTTTGTTCGCTTGTTATTCTTTGTTGAAAGCTATACCTAGGTAGTCTCATGATAATTTCTAAGCCCTTGAAGGCCGCCTCTTATCTCAGTGCATTTTGACAGATTTGCACAGCTACACAGCGCTAGTTCATGTGTGCCATATAGATACCATTGTGCTCACTCCTGTGAAATTACCTAGGAGTCAGCACTGATTGGCTAAAAGGCAAGTCTGTCAAAATAACTGAAATAAGGGGATAGTCTGCAGAGGATTAGATACAAGGTAATTAGAGGTAAAAAAAAATATATTAAAGAGAAATTAAACCCAACATTTTTCTTTCATGATTTAGGTAGAACATACAATTTTAAACAACTTTCCAGTTTACTTCTATTATCAAATTTGCTTCATTCTCTTGGTATCATTTGTTGAAAGAGCAGCAATGCACTACTGTGTTTTAACTGAAAACATGGGTGAGCCAATGATAATTGGTATATATATGCAGCCACCAATCAGCAGCTAGAACCTAGGTTATTTGCTGCTCCTTAGATTTCTTAGATAAACCTTTCAGCAAAGGATAAGAGAAGGAAGCAAATTAAATAATAGAAATACATTGAAAAGTTGTTTAAAATGGTATGCTCTGTCTAAACACATGAATGTTTAATTATGACTTTACTGTCCCTTTAATATAACCGTTTGTTAGTTATACAAAACTTCGGAATGAAGGGATTATCTTTTTATACAATAACAATTCTGGAGTAGATTTGTTCTTGTGGTATCTTTTTCTAAAGATCGTATCTAGATATGCTTTAGTCGTGTGCACATGTTTTGATCACTATATTGCAGCACTGTTTTGTAACAATGTTGTATTTTGTTGAAAACACTGCATGTTCCTGAGTATATCTAGATACAGGTGTCTGTTCTTTAATTTAAAATGGGGGGGCCTCTAACAAAGGTGATGGAAAAAGTGGAAAAACAATATATGCAGCCACTAGACAGAGCATGCACTGCCCTTCACAGCCCAAAAGTGTGCCCCTTGTTGATGTATAGCACCCCCACGGATTTGTCACTGCAAAATATGCTCTTCAACAAAGGATCCATGGCCTTAGGGGGCTACTGATGGGCCTTCCAGACATCCATATATCCGAGCTGACATATTGGCATATTATAGAAGTACGGGATCTATATAAACAAAATAAGTTACTCTCCTCTTCCCAAATTGTAGACCTAGTGGCCCCGGCGTCTAAATGGCTTCCATTTGAAGTTATAGATTACTTGGTTTCTGTCGGGCATGGGGGTTCCCTAAAACAAACGAGGGATTGTACTAATTGGGAAAAACGTTGGAAAATGGGGAGCACATTAATTAAACCACTCACAAACTACTATCTGGCCTTGCTTAATGACTATAGTAAAGACATACCATGGCAAATTAAAGCATGGAGCCGAGAGATGAATATCTCGATCTCGACTCTTGATGTAGAACGCGCAACTACCACAACTAAACACTCTGTAATACATGCCTAGAGATGTACTTCAAGGTCCTTTTAAAATGGTATCTGACTCCCCATAAACTAACAAGATATATCCAACGGCCTCTCCACTCTGTTGGAGAGAATGTGGACAACAAGGTTCGGATCTTCATGTATGGTGGTCGTGCCCAAAGATCACTACCCTTTGGAGCCGGACCTTTGCCCTACTCTCCGACTTAGATTTGGCATTATCCTTAACCCCAGACCTTGCTCTCCTACACATTGGTCTTCAGGATCTCCAGAATCCCCAAAAAGCCTTGGAAGTCACTATTTTGACTGCAGTTAATGTGTGCATAGACAGATCTTAGAAACAGGTAGAGGCTCCAAATTTTGATCAGATCATTCTCCTCGCTGACGACCTAGCTTCCATGGAGAAGGGTTTTTTCAACGGGACTGACCGTATTGATTATTATTATTGGGCAATCTGGGATACATGGTTTCAGTTTAGAAACCCTACTTGAACCTCATAGGTTAGTGTTCACTCCCTATTTACCCTGGGCCTCCGAACGGCTCACTCTTCCCCCTTTTCTTTTTCTTTTCTCCCCTTCCGCACTCTTTTTACTCTCTTCTTCCTAACTTCTCTCTTTATTTGGACTACAATATCTCATTGTTCTGATTTTTCTCCCAAAGTGGGCGGCTTCCTCCTTTGGCCGCCCCTATCTGGATATGTTACGTCAGTTTAAATTTGTTTCAATGTTAATTTTGTGTTTCAGCCAGAAACTGTAAAAACTGAGTACTACTGCAAAATATGCTCTTCAACAAAGGATACCAAGAGAATGATGTACATTTAATAATATAAGTAAATGGGTTTTTTTTTTTAAATTACACGCTACGCCATGAGTTTAATTAAAACATTCATGTCCCTTTAATATCTTTATTATCTCTGTAACAAGTAAAATATGTTCCCAAGCCATAAAATGCTTTCAAATTCAAATTTCAACAAGTTAAAGGGATATGAAACCAAAATATTTTTTTCTTTCATAATTCAGATAGAGAAGGTGATTTTAAACAACTTTCTAATTTACTTATCAATATATTCTTTGTTTTCTTGGTATCTTTTGTTGAATAGCAGGGATGTATGCTTAGGAGCCGGCCCATTTTTGGAGCACTATATGGCAGCAGTTTTTAAAGAATGTCATTCGTTTGCAAGAGCACTAAATGGCAGCACTATTTCCTGCTATGTAATGCTACAGATACCTACCTAGGTATCTATTAAGCAGAGAATACCATGTGAATGAAGCACATATGTTAATAGAAATAAACTGTTAACTTCTTTAAAATGGTATGCTCTGTCGGAATTACAAAATAAATATCCCTTTAAGATGTGTTTGTATATAAATTAATTAAAATATTGTCAGGGGTGTATTTCTGCATAGAGCAACTAGACCCATGCCTAGGGCAGCAGATTGGGAGGGGGCAGCTTATTTTTTCTCCTCTGATATCCTTCTTGCTTTCTTCCTTTTATATTATGCGTTGGTAATAATTTCCAAAATAATGTTAAGGCTATACAGACTGTGCAACAGTTTCCCCATAATTTTATAATATGATCCCAAGGTGTTTAATTTCCCCTTAGGAAGGGTGTTGCTCTCTGAGGTGAGTCATTACTTGTGTACTGTAGAAATGATTTAGTCGTATAGTTTATCTACGAAATAACAGCAACACACCTTAGGGAGCAGACAGCAAATCTCTTGCTTAAAGGGACATTATACACTAGATTTTTCTTAGCATAAATGTTTTGTAGATGATCCATTTATATAGCCCATACAGTTGTTTTTTTTTTTTAAAAATGTATAGTTTTGCTTATTTTTATATACCATTGCTCTGATTTTCAGACTCCTAACCAAGCCCCAAAGTTTTAGGAGAATAGCGACGTATACCTACTCCGGCTTGCTCCGGTTTGTGTAAAGGGTCTTTTCATATGCAAAGGGAGGGGAGTGTCTGCTATTTCCCACTTGCAATGGGTGTTCCAGTAACCTTTTAACCATAGCTAAACTGGGAGCTTCTAAGTAAGTTTTTAAATGGTTTTATATTGGATTTTTATATCAGTATCTGTGCATCTTATTCTTTATGTATTCATTGATAGAGATCTTTATGACATAGTTTATCAAGCAATTATGTTAAAGATATCTGCTCAGTAAGTTTGTGAGAAACATGCATGAGGCTAACTTGAACTAAAATGGGTGGAGGTGCCGAGATTGAGTGGCGACAGATTGTTCAGTGCTTAGGGCAGTACAAAACCTAAGTCTAATGCTTTCCAAAATTGATTTGCTATCTTGCCAAACTTGTGTGTTCTATAAACAATTTTTTTTTGCGTACAATTAAATGGCCCTTTTGCTTATTTCTGCTGCCATCTAGTGGTAAAATAAAATATGTTTGAAATCAGTTACTTTAAAATGGTTGCCAAGCATCTGGTTTGGAACTTGATAGTTCAGTCTTACAACCAGCTTCCCAGTAAAATATATATTAAAATATGGGTGTACAAATGTCCATAATAATAATAAAACATATTCCTTATACATAGTGTTTTAGACTTCTTACTCAGTGTTCAATACAGTCAACTTGCTTTTATCCAGATTATTGTTCCTTGTGTACAACAATTATATTAAAATCTTGGCAGTTTATTTCCTGTTGATATTTAAGTGCCACAGAGTATTATGTGCACCATTCATGCCTCTTACACTCTGTAGTATATTTTCCCTATCCAGTAAGTGTTTTTCTTTCATGTAATTGGCAATAGTCCATGAGCTAGTGATATATGGGATATACAATCCTACCAGGAGGGGCAAAGTTTCCCAAACTTCAAAATGCCTATAAATACACCCCTCACCACACCCACAATTCAGTTTTTACAAACTTTGCCTCCAATGGAGGTGGTGAAGTAAGTTTGTGCTAAGATTTCTACGTTGACATGCGCTTCTCAGCTTTTTTGAAGCCTGATTCCTCTCAGAGTACAGCGAATGTCAGAGGGACGTGAAGAGAGTATCACCTATTGAATGCAATGATTTTCCTTACGGGGATCTATTTCATAGGTTCTCTGTTATCGGTCGTAGAGATTCATCTCCTACCTCCCTTTTCAGATCGACAATATACTCTCATATACCATTACCTCTACTGATAACTGTTTCAGTACTGGTTTGGCTATCTGCTATATGTGGATGGGTGTCTTTTTTTTGTAAGTATGTTTTTTATTACTTAAGACACCCCAGCTATGGTCTGGCACTTTGTATTGTACTTATATTTGCCATGAGTCAGGTTCATGTATTTCCTTGTGCAGACTGTCAGTTTCATATTTGGGAAATAAACATATTAAGAAATATTTTCTTTCATGTATTTGGCAAGAGTCCATGAGCTAGTGACGTATGGGATATACAATACTACCAGGAGGGGCAAAGTTTCCCAAACCTCAAAATGCCTATAAATACACCCCTCACCACACCCACAATTCAGTTTTACAAACTTTGCCTCCCATGGAGGTGGTGAAGTAAGTTTGTGCTAGATTTCTACGTTGAAGCTGAAGCCCAGTTTTCCTCTCAGAGCGCAGTGAATGTCAGAGGGATGTGAAGAGAGTATTGCCTATTTGAATACCATGGTCTTCCTCTAGGGGATCTATTTAATAGGTTCTCTGTTATCGGTCGTAGAGATTTCTTCTCCTACCTCCCTTTTCAGATCGAAGATATACTCTTATATACCATTACCTCTACTGATTCTCGTTTCAGTACTGGTTTGGCTATCTGCTATATGTAGATGAGTGTCTTAGGGTAAGTAAGTCTTATTTCTATTCATGACACTCAAAGCTATGGTTGGGCAATTTATATGTAAAGTTCAAAATATATGTGTTAAAACTTATATTTGCCATGATTCAGGATAATCAGTATTCCTTCTTTCAGACTGCCAGTTTCATTTTTTTGAGAAAATGCATATGAATTATATTTTTTCTTACCTTAAAATTTTTTCAATTGACTCTTTTTCAAAATTGCAGGCTGTTAGGCTCGCGGGTGCAGAAAATGCTGCTATTTATTGCGTCATTCTTGGCGCTAGACTGTTTTGGCGCAAAATGTCGTCATTTCCGGCGTCATAGTTGGCGCCAGAAATTTTCACGTGATTGCGTAATTTTTGACGTATGTGGCGCCAAAAAATATGGGCGTCATTCTTGGTGCCAAAATATGTGGGCGTTCTACTTGGCGCCAAAAAAGTGGGCGTCATACTTGGCGCCAGTTTTTTTCACATTATTTCAGTCTCACTTTTTAGTTGCTTCTGGTTTCTAGAGGCTTGTTTTGTTTTGCATTTTTTCCCATTCCTAAAACTGCCATTTAAGGAATTTGATAATTTTGCTTTATATGTTGTTTTTTCTATTACATATTGCAAGATGTCACTACCTGACCCTGGATCAGAATCTACTTCTGGAAAGACACTGCCTGATGTCGGTTCTACCAAAGCTAAGTGCATTTGTTTGTAAACTTTTGGTAACTGTTCCTCCGGCTGTAGTTTGTGTTAGTTGTCATGATAAACGATCAAACGCAGATAGTATTTCCATTAGTAATAATCCATTACCTGTTGTTGTTCCTTCAACATCTAATGTTCAGGATGTTCCTGTTAATGTAAAAGAATTTGTTTCTAATTCTATTCGGAAGGCTCTGTCTGTTATTCCTCCTTCTAGTAAACGTAAGAGGTCTTTTAAAACTTCTCATATTTCAGATGAATTTTTAAATGACCGCCATCATTCTGACTTATCTATTTCTGATGAGGATCTATCTGGTTCAGAAGATTCTGCCTCAGATATTGACACTGATAAATCTTCATATTTGTTTAAGATGGAGTTTATTCGTTCTCTACTTAAAGAAGTGTTGATTGCATTAGATTATGGAGGAGTCTAGTCCTCTTGATATTAAAACTAATAAGCGTTTCAATTCAGTTTTTAAACCTCATGTAGTTATTCCAGAAGTTTTTCCAGTTCCTGATGCTATTTCAGAAGTAATTTCTAGGGAATGGAATAGTCTGGGTACTTCATTTACTCCTTCTCCAAGGTTTAAGAAATTGTACCCTTTGCCATCTGATAGATTAGAGTTTTGGGGAAAAATACCCAAAGTTGATGGGGCTATCTCTACTCTTGCTAAACGTACTACTATTCCTATGGCAGATAATACTTCGTTTAAAGATGCTTTAGATAGGAAGCTTGAATCTTTTCTAAGGAAGGCTTATTTATGTTCAGGTAATCTTCTTAGACCTGCTATTTCTTTGGCTGATGTTGCTACAGCTTCCACTTTCTGGTTGGAGGCTTTAGCGCAACAAGTGTCAGACCATAATGCTTATAGCATTGTTTAAACTTCTTCAACATGCTAATAACTTTGTTTGTGATGCCATTTTCGATATCATTAGAATTGATGTCAGGTATATGTCTTTAGCTATTTTAGCCAGAAGAGCTTTATGGCTTAAGTCTTGGAATGCAGATATGACTTCTAAGTCAACGTTGCTTTCTCTTTCTTTCCAAGGTAAGAAATGATTTGGTTCTCAGTTAGATTCAATAATTTCAACTGTTACTGGGGGGAAGGGAGCTTTGTATGCTGAACCAATGGTGCAGGGATTATACAAAGATATCACAATTAATATCCTTAAATCCCAATGTTCGATCTTCTCTGACTTGGTGGTTGGATCACCATCGTTTAGTTCAAGGGGCCTCTTTTGTTCGTCCAACCTGGACTGTGATCTCAACAGATGCGAGTCTTTCAGGTTGGGGAGCTGTATGGGGATCTCTGACAGCGCAGGGGGTTTGGGGAATCTCAGGAGGTGAGATACCAATCAACATTTTGGAACTCCGTGCGATTTTCAGAGCTCTTCAGTTCTGGCCTTCTGAAGAGAGAATCGTTTATTTGTTTTCAGACAGACAATGTCACAACCGTGGCATATGTCAATCATCAAGGGGGGACTCACAGTCCTCAGGCTATGAAAGAAGTATCTCGGATACTTGTATGGGCGGAATCCAGCACCTGTCTAATTTCTGCGGTTCACATACCAGGTATAGACAATTGGGATGGGAAGCGGATTATCTCAGTCGCCAGACGTTACATCCGGGCGAATGGTCTCTTCACCCAGAGGTATTTCTTCAGATTGTTCAAATCTGGGGACTTCCATAAATAGATCTGATGGCCTCTCATCTAAACAAGAAACTTCCCAGGTATCTTTCCAGATCCAGGGATCCTCAGGCGGAAGCGGTGGACGCGTTGTCACTTCCTTGGAATTATCAACCTGCTTATATCTTTCCGCCTCTAGTTCTTCTTCCAAAAGTGATTTCCAAAATCCTAATGGAGCGTTTGTTTTGTACTGCTGGTGGCTCCAGCATGGCCACACAGGTTTTGGTATGCGGATCTCGTTCGGATGGCCAGTTGCCAACCTTGAACACTTCCGTTAAGGCCAGACCTTCTATCTCAAGGCCCATTTTTCCATCAGGATCTCAAATCATAAAATTTGAACGTATGGAGATTGAACGCTTAATACTTAGTCATAGAGGTTTCTCTGACTCGGTGATTAATACTATGTTACAGGCTCATAAATCTGTGTCTAGAAAGATCTATTACCGAGTCTGGAAGACTTAAATTTCTTGGTGTTCTTCACATAAATTCTCTTGGCATTCTTTTAGAATTCCTAGAATTTTACAGTTTCTTCAGGATGGTTTGGAAAAAGGTTTGTCTGCAAGTTCCTTGAAAGGACAAATCTCTGCTCTTTCTGTATTTTTTTCACAGAAAGATTGCTAATCATCCTGATATTCATTGTTTTGTACAGGCTTTGGTTCGTATTAAGCCTGTCATTAAGTAAATTTCTCCTCCTTGGAGTCTTAATTTGGTTCTGAGGGCTTTACAGGCTCCTCCTTTTGAACCTATGCATTCTCTGGATATTAAATTAATTTCTTGGAAAGTTTTATTCCTTTTGGCCATCTCTTCTGCTAGAAGAGTTTCTGAATTATCTGCTCTTTCTTATGAATCTCCTTTTCTGATTTTTCATCAGGATAAGGCAGTGTTGCGGACTTCATTTAATTTTTTACCTAAAGTTGTGAATTCTAACATTAGTAGAGAAATTGTTGTCCCTTCTTTGTGTCCTAATCCTAAGAATACTCTGGAGAGATCTTTACATTCTCTGGATGTAGTTAGAGCTTTGAAATATTATGTTGAAACTACTAAATATTTCAGGAAGACTTCTAGTCTATTTGTTGTCTTTTCTGGTTCTAGGAAAGGTCAGAAGGCTTCTGCCATTTCTTTGGCTTCTTGGTTAAAGTCTTTGATTCATCATGCTTATGTGGAGTCGGGTAAATCCCCTCCTCAAAGGATTACGGCTCATTCTACTAGGTCAGTTTATACTTCCTGGGCTTTTAAGAATGAAGCTTCTGTTGATCAGATTTGCAAAGCTTTTACTAAATTCTACCATTTTGATGTTTTTTCTTCTTCTGAAGCAGTTTTTGGTAGAAAAGTACTTCAGGCAGCTGTTTCAGTTTGATTCTTCTGCTTATAATTTCAGTTTTTTTCATTATAAGATTAAAACTTTTGATTTGGGTTGTGGATTATTTTTTCAGCGGAATCGGCTGTCTTTATTTTATCCCTCCCTCTCTAGTGACTCTTGCGTGAAAGTTCCACATCTTGGGTATCTGCTATCCCATACGTCACTAGCTCATGGACTCTTACCAATTACATGAAAAAAAACATAATTTATGTAAGAACTTACCTGATAAATTAATTTCTTTCATATTGGCAAGAGTCCATGAGGCCCACCCTTTTTGTAGTGGTTATGATTTTTTTTGTATAAAGCACAATTATTCCAATTCCTTGTTTGATGCTTTCGCTCCTTTCTTATCACCCCACTTCTTGGCTATTCGTTAAACTGAATTGTGGGTGTGGTGAGGGGTGTATTTATAGGCATTTTGAGGTTTGGGAAACTTTGCCCCTCCTGGTAGGAATGTATATCCCATACGTCACTAGCTCATGGACTCTTGCCAATATGAAAGAAATGAATTTATTAGGTAAGTTCTTACATAAATTATGTTTTTTGGGTTGTGGATTAATTTTTTTCAGCAGATTATGGCTGTTTTTATTTTATTCCCTCCCTCTCTTGAGTGGAGATCCACATCTTGGGTATTGATATCCCATATGTCAATAGCTCATGGACTCTTGCCAATTACATGAAAGAAAACGTAATTTTATGTAATAACTTACCTGATAAATTCATTTCTTTCATATTGGCAAGAGTCCATGAGGCCCACCCTTTTTATGGTGGTTATGATTTTTTGTATAAAGCACAATTATTTCCAAGTTTTCTTTGTTGATGCTTTCTACTCCTTTCTTTATCACCCCACTGCTTGGTTATTCGTTAAACTGAATTGTGGGTGTGGTGAGGGGTGTAATAATAGGCATTTTGAGGTTGGGAAACTTTGCCCCTCCTGGTAGGATTGTATATCCCATATGTCACTAGCTCATGGACTCTTGCCAATATGAAATAAATGAATTTATCAGATAAGTTCTAACATAAATTATGTTTTATGTCTACACCTAACACCCTAACATGAACCCCGAGTCTAAACACCCCTAATCTTACACTTATTAACCCCTAATCTGCTGCCCACCTATATTATATTGATTAACCCCTAATCTGCCGCACCGGACACCGCTACCACCTACATTATACTTATGAACCCCTAATCTGCTGCCCCCAAAAATCGCCAACACCTACATTAAATTCCTTAACCACTAATCTGCCGCCCCCAATGTCGCAGCAACCTACCTACACTTCTTAACCCCTAATCTGCCGCCCCCCAACATCGCCGCCACTATATTAAAGTTATTAACCCCTAAATCTAAGTCTAACCCTAACACCTCCTAACTTAAATATAATTTAAATAAATCTAAATAAAATAATTATTACCTAAATAATTTCTATTTAAAACTAAATACTTACCTATAAAATAAACCCTAAGATAGCTACAATATAACTAATAGTTACATTGTATCTAGCTTAGGGTTTATTTTTATTTTACAGGCAAGTTTGTATTTATTTTAACTAGGTAGAACAGTTATTAAATAGTTATTAACTATTTAATAACTTACCTAGTTAAAATAAAGACAAATTTACCTGTAAAATAAAACCTAACCTAAGTTACAATTACACCTAACAGTACACTATAATTAAATTAATTCCCTAAATTAAATACAATGAAATAAAATTTTCTAAAGTACAAAAAAACACAAAATTACAGAAAATAATAAACAAATTACAAGATTTTTAAACTAATTACACCTAATCTAATCCCCCTAACAAAATAAAGCCCCCCCCAAATAAAAAAGCCCTACCCTACACTAAATTACAAATAGCCCTTAAAAGGGCCTTTTGCGGGGCATTGCCCCAAAGTAATCAGCTCTTTTACCTGTAAAAAAAAAAGTACAAATCCCCCCCCAACATTAAAACCCACCACCCACACAACCAACCCTTTTCTAAAACCCACTCAATACCCCCTTAAAAAAACCTAACACTAAACCCCTTGAAGATCACCTTACCGGGAGAAGTTTTCACCCAACTGGGCCGAAGTCCTCAACAAAGCCGGGGAGAAGTCTTCATCCAAGCCGGGCGAAGTGGTCCTCCAGACGGGCAGAAGTCTCCAGACGGCATCTTCTATCTTCATCCATCCGGCGCGGCGCATCCTCTTCCATCAAAGTCTTCTTACTAAATGACGGTTCCTTTAAGTGACGTCATCCAAGATGGCGTCCCTTCATTTCCGATTGGCTGATAGAATTCTATTAGCCAATCGGAATTAAGGTAGAAAAAAATCCTATTGGCTGATGCAATCAGCCAATAAGATTGAGCTGGCATTCTTTTGGCTGATTGGAACAGCCAATAGAATGCCAGCTCAATCCTATTGGCTGATTGGATCAGCCAATAGGATTGAAGTTCAATCCTATTGGTTGATTGCATCAGCCAATAGGATTTTTCAACCTTAATTCCGATTGACTGAGAGAATTCTATCAGCCAATCAAAATCTAAGGGACGCCATCTTGGATGATGTCATTTAATGGAACCTTCATTCGGGAAGAAGACGTCATAAGAGGAGGATGCTCCGCGTCGGATGTCTGGAAGATGGAGCCGTTCCACGCCGGATGGATGAAGATAGAAGATGCCCGTCTGGGTGAAGACTTTTGCGGGCTTGGATGAAGACTTCAGCCGCTTGGATGAAGACTTCTCCCGGCTTCGTTGAGGATGGATGTCAGATCTTCAAAACTGTAAGTGAATCTTCAGGGGTTAGTATTAGGATTTTTTAAGGGTGTATTGGGTGGGTTTTATTTTTAGATTAGGGTTTGGGCTGCAAAAGAGCTAAATGCCCTTTTAAGGGCAATGCCCATCCAAATGCCCTTTTCAGGACAATGGGGGAGCTTCGTTTTTTTTAGTTAGGCTTTTATTTGGGGGGTTGGTTGTGTGGGGTGGTGGGTTTTACTGTTGGGGGGGTTTGTTTGTAATTTTTTTTAAAGGTAAAAGAGCTGATTTCTTTGGGCCAATGCCCCACAAAAGGCCATTTTAAGGGGCTAATTATAGTTTATTGTAGGCTAGGTTTTTTTTTATTTTAGGGAGGCTTTTTTATTTTCATAGGGCTTTTAGATTATGTGTAATTAGTTTAAATCTTTGATAATTATTTTTTATTTTGTGTAACTTAGCGTTTTTTTTTTGTAACTTAGTGTTTGTTATTTTTTGTAACTTAGTTGTTATTTTTTTGTAACTTAGTAATTTTTAGTGTAAATTTAAATTATTTGAGTAGGGTTAGGTTTTTAAATATATAATATAGTTAATTTGTAGTTTAATGTAATTTAGTCTAACAGTTAGGGTAGATTTATTATTAGTTTAATATAGTTTAAAGTGATGGTAAATCCTAGGGTTTGGGAAACGCTAGGATTTACAATCGTAACAAATAAAGGGGACTTTCATTCATGAAGTATAAAATACTTCATTCTGAAAGCCCCTTTATTTGTTAGCAGGTTTTGTGGCGCCAAGCTGTATTTCCCGCAAGGCTATTGGCTAAGAGGTGGAAACGTCACCTCTCACCCAAATTGCGTTCTGCCGTGGGCTGCCTTACAGCTCAGCGCAGCAAACGCTGCTGACAAATAAAGGGGCTTTCAGAATGAAGTATTTTATACTTCATGAATGAAAGTCCCCTTTATTTGTTACGATTGTAAATCCTAGCGTTTCCTAAACGCTAGGATTTATCATCACTTTAATATAATTTTAGTCTAATAGGGTAGATTAATTATTAGTTTAATATAGTTTAATGTAATTTAGTATAATAGGGTAGGTTAATTAATAGTTTAATATAGTTTAATTTTAAAGGTAAGTTTAAATTTATTATAAGATAGGGATGAGGTAATATTTCATAGAAAGTTAGCGGGGTTGTTAGGTTTAGGGGTTAATAGGCTAATTTAGTTTATGGCGATGTGGGGGGATGGCGGTTTAGGGGTTAATAAGTTTAGTAAGTGGTAGTGATGTTGGAGGCCAGGGGTTTAGGGGTTAATACATTTATTTAGTTGCTGTGGGCTCCGGGAGCGGCGGGATAGGGTTTAATAACTTTATGTAGGTGGCAGTGGTGTTGAGCGGCAGATTAGGGGTTAATAACTTTTATTTAGGTGGTGGCAGTGTCGGGATGGCAGATTAGGGGTTAATAAGTATAATGTAGGTGGCGGCAGTTTAGGGGTGTTTAGACTCGGGGTACATGTTAGGGTGTTAGGTGTAAACATAACTTTTATCCTCCCATAGAAATCAATGGAATATTGGGCAGCAGCGAACATACGCTTTCGCTGTTTTCAGACTCCCATTGATTCCTATGGCATCCGCCGCCTCCAGGGCAGCAGATTGAAAAGCAGGTCTGCTGGGCTGGAATAGTGGCGAGCGTACCTGTTAGATATTTAACTAGCAAAATTAGTCAGATGGTGCCGAATTTGCATTCGGAACATCTGTAGTGACATAAGCATTGATCTGTGTCGGACTGAGATCGTCAGATCGTATGTTACGTCACAAATTTCTACTTTTGCCAGTCTGTAGGCTTTGATAACTAAGGGGGAATCAGGCTTGCCACAATTACGCTGCGGAATTCCAGCATATTTGCAGTTGACGGCTTGATAAATAGGCCTCTATCTGTAGATCAGGTAAAAAAAGAGGCATTCTTGAACTGTGTTCATGACCTTTTATTACCTGGGAGTGATTGTTCCAGTTCCCATAAGGGAACAGGGTCTAGGATTTTTATTCAAACCTGTTTGTGGTTCCCAAAAAAGAGGGAACTTTTCGACCCATTTTAGATCTAAAGTGTCTCAACAAGTTTCTCAGGGTACCGTCCTTCAAAATGGAGACTATTCATTCTATTCTTCCTCTGGTCCAAGAGGGTCAGTTTATGACGACCATAGATTTGAAGGATGCGTATCTTCATGTTCCCATCCACAGGGATCATCACAAATTCCTGAGATTTGCTTTTCTGGACAAACACTTTGTTTGTGGCTCTTCCATTTGGCCTTGCCACAGCTCCCAGAATTTTTCTCAAAAATTCTGGGGGCTCTTTTGGCCGTGATCAGGCCTCAGGGAATTGCAGTAGTGCCCTACCTGGATGACATGTTGGTTCAGGTGCCATCTTTTCAACAAGCAAACTCTCATACAGAGATCTTGTCTTTTCTACATTCCCACGGTTGGAAAGTGAATCAGGAAAAGAGTTCCCTTGTTCCAGCTACAAGGGTGGTTTTCTTAGGGACCATTATAGATTCCCTATCTATGATGATTTTGCTGACAGAGGTCAGAAAATCGAAAATTCTTTCCTCTTGCCTCTCTCTCTTCAGTCTACTGTTTGGCCATTAGTAGCTCAATATATGGAGGTTATTGGTCTGATGGTCGCTTCCATAGACATCATTCTCTTTGCTCGATTCCATCTGAGAGCTCTGCAGTTATACATGCTCAGGCAATGGAACGGAAATCATTTGGATCTGTCTCAGAAGATAGTTCTAGATCAGTCAACAAGAGACTCTCTCCCGTGGTGGTTCTCTCAGAAGCATCTGTCTCAGGGCACATGCTTTCAAGAGACCTTCTTGGGTGATTGTGACCACGAACACAAGTCTGCTAGGCTGGGGAGCAGTCTAGGACTCATTAAAGGCGCAGGGTCTATGACTCGGGAGGGAGTCTGCTCTCCCCATAAATATCTTGGAGTTGAGAGCGATTTTCAATGCTCTGATGGCTTGGCCTCAGTAGTCTTTAGCCCAATTTATCAGATTCTAGTCGGACAAACATCACCTCAGTGGCTTACATTAACCACCAAGGAGGAACCTGGAGTTCCTTAGCCGTGAAGGAGGGGGGCTCAAATTTTTCAGTGGGCGGAAGTTCACAATTGTTGCCTATCTGCTATCCACATTCCAGGAATGGACAATTGGGAGACAGATTTTCTGAGCAGACAGACATTTCATCCTGGAGAGTGGGCTCTCCATCCGGAAGTGTTCTCCAGGTTAACCCTCAGATGGGGGGTGCCAGAGTTGGATCTCATGGCATCTGGGGAGAGTGCCAAACTTTCTGTCAGGGTGCCAGGAATCAGACTGAGACGAGAAGTGCAAAAATAATCACACCTTTATTAATAGCAAAAAATAATAAAAAGTCCACAAGTCAAATAAACAAGCCAGGAGTCAAAACCAGAGCTGGTAGTCAGACGAGCCGAGTCAGGAGCCAAAGTGAATAGTCAGACGAGCCAGAATCAGGAACAAGCAAAACAGCAGAGTCAGGAACTAGCCAGGGATCAGGGACCAGGAAGGACGTCAGGGCAGCCAAGATATACACAGGAACTCTCACAAACAGGTCTGAGACAACGCAAAGGGCAAAGCATACTGAACAGTGGCCCTTTAAATAATAAGTGATGACATCACAATTCTGAGACTGCATCCTGTCTCACATGGATGATGCACACCAGTCCTGGCTATAAAAGGAAGTGCAGGAAATGAGCAGCATCCCCCACAATGCACCATAGTCAGGAAGAGAGGTGAGTAAAATGGCTGCCAGCAGCACATGGCAAACACAACAGGGAGAAAACCCTGGACACTTTCAAGGTATGGTTCAAGGTCAAGAGATCCACAGGCTCGCTCTGATAGATGCTCTGGCGGTTCCTTGGGTTTTCAGTCTAGCATATCTGTTTCCTCCGTTTGCGCTCCTTCCACAAGTCATTGCTTGTATCAAGCAGGTGGGAGTGTTTGGTAATTCTAATGGCTCCTGCATTACCTCACATGATCTGGTATGCAGACCTAGTGAAAATGTCCATCTCTGCCACATTGGAGGTTACCTCTGAGGAAGGACCTTCTAGTTCAAGGGTCCTTTCTTCCATCCAAATCTTGTTTCTCTGAAGCTCACAGCTTGGAGATTGAACGCTTAGTTCTGGCTAAGCGTGGGGTTTTCTGAGTCAGGTCATTGAGACCATGTTGCAGCTCGCAAGCCTGTAACTCGTAAGATTTACCATAAGGTATGGTGTAAATACCTTTTTATTGGTGTGATTCAAACGGCTACTTTGGAGTAGCGTCAGGATCCCTAGAGTTTTGTCCTTTTCTCCAGGATAGTCTAGAGAAAGGTTTAGCAAAATTCACAAGGGAATACAGCACACTCTCCAAGATGGGGCACGGAAATAGGATTAGCCAGGTCCCATTCTCACTATAATCAGTCAAAGATTTGCAGCCTCCAAAAGGTAAGTTAAAAAACCTTTATTTGTTCACAATACTGTCCATAATACAGGCAACAACGTTTCAAACCAGCAATTGGGTTCTTAGTCATGTCATTGATATTCATGTACAGGTGTGTCTTTTTTATACCTATTGCATCTCACCAATTAACAAGCTTAAGGCAACACTGCCATCTTGTGTTCCTTTAACAATATGTATAAACATAATATCATTTGCATAGCTTGTATATATACATTAAAAAATACAGTTTAAAAAAAACAAACCCTCCTACATAAAAAATCTAAAAACAAGGGGGCGGAGCATAGCCGTTCATGTAAATGGCTGCACCTTAGTGAAGCTCTGTGGCATCTTCCACGTCATTGGCCCCTAAAAATGCTTGGACCTCGACAAACATTTGTCCACAAACGTTATGATCGTCTGGGGCGAGCTGGCAGAGACTTTGGCGAGATGTGCTGCTTATTGAGCCCAGCATACAGCATACTTTCGCATCTCTGTGTTAATGGACCGGTCGCCATCTTTGATTGAGGCCTGTGTACCTGGAGCCTCCGACAGGCAGAAGTATAGCGGCGAAGTGGAAGGGAGAATCGGCTTGCTGCTAGACTCTGTAATTGGAGCAAAACTTAAGAAAGAAAAGCCGCATCAAGTCGGCACTTTGCGAGGAAAAGGTGAGCCTTTGCTGTGCACATGAGAGAGCTGCAGGACAGTGCGCAAACCACCACAACAGCATAAAAAGCTGTACAGAGCAAAAAAGTCAGGCGCATCTAAATGGGTCACACATATGCCTTATTAGACCCCAAATATATACAGGTGGCCCTCGGTTACAACGGTTCAATTTGCGCCGTTTCAGAATAAAGCCCGTTTTTTTTTGCTATTGAAAAAGCATTGACCTGCTATTGAAACCATTAGCACATGCATACATTAAAAATAGCCAGTAGGTGGAGCTGTGCCGCTTGTGTTGCAGCAAACACATGCAAAGAAAAGCAAGACAGACATGATCAATGGATCAGCTTTCAAAGGAACAAGATACCAGCAGCCACTTCCCCTTAGCTGCAGTCTGCAGACTCAATACAGAGAACTGTTTGCAGGAAAAAGGCAAGTAAAAAACGTTTTTGTTCATTAAACCTTAGTTTGATTATGATACAGTCTGTTGTGTGATTAAACACAGGCAGGCTAATCAGTGTATAACCAGACCTGAGCAATGGATCTGTTTTTAAAGGAACAAGATCTAGCAGCCACTTCCCTTAGCTGCAGAAAAATGCAAGTAAAAGAACGTTTTTCTAACATTAAACTTAGTTTGATAATGATACAGTCTGTTGTGTGATTATTTTGTTTTTTTTCATTAAACTTAGATTGATGATGATGATACAGTCTGTGTTTGTGTGTTATTTTTATTAGGTGCGGTTTAACAAATGTTTTTGTTTATTTAAACCTTAGTTTGATGATGATACAATCTACAGTATATTTTTAGGTTTATAATGCTGTTCTACCATTTAAAGTCTTCATTTCAAAGCTTTACAAATAATTGTATTAGGTGTTACTTTATGTCAATTTTGAGAGGGGAACTGGAACCTAACTCCTCACTTCCCAATGACCTACATTATAAACTGGGTTTCAATTTACAACGGTTTTCGATTTACAACCACAACTGAGGGCTACCTGTAATGCCCAAGTGATATAATGAAATTACCGGGTCCTGAGGCTTTATTGAATTCTAACCATGCCTGGCTATCGATTTAAAATCCCTGAAATATGCGTCTCCAGTTAACCAAATAACATATAAACACAGGGTTCTGAGAAAGCAGTCAATTAAATGTGAGACACTCAAATAAACATCTAAAGATAACACTATATTAAAGCTGCAGTGCAGGCAAGGCTGCTTTGGGGGGAAAATAAGTAACAGGATATAGAACGCAATTCCTGCTATCCATGTTTGAGGACTATTCACACAGCACACACAAGGTGCATGGGCTATAGGATCTTAATATTCCCTAACCTTGTTACACTTCTAGACATATTAGCCCCCTTTCTTTGCATGTGGCAGCTAGGAAAATCTAACAGATCAGGCAAGAAACAGACATCCTCTAAGACCCCATATAGTAAGCTCATTCTTCTCTCAGCAAGACCAGGATCCATACCAGGCACACGTTGACAAGCAACCTCTGAATATGGTGGCCCCTACTCCTACACAGTTACCCCAGGGCCTCGCTCGATCAGTTATCGCAAATCCCAAATACTATAGCTGCACTCCCATCAAAATCAGACATTGCAGACCTTAAATCTTTTATCAAGTCTCGAAAATATCCACTATACAAAAAGACATAAACAAACTAGGGTCCATGATTGAATGCCTAGAAGAAGGGCAGGAACACCTGGAGGCCATAGTCAGCAATAATAACCAGCATTTTAATTGCCAAGACTCTGTGATTCAAGACCTACAATTAAAAGTGGAGGACCTTGGACAATAGAAACAGACGCAGTAATCTAAGGATCAGGGGGGTCCCGGAGGACGTCTCCCAAGAAAATATTGTCACATATCTACTTCAACTGTTTTAAACAACTCAACCCCTCACTGGAACTGTCAGCACTGTCTCTGGAAGAGCTCACAGAGCCCTTCACCCGAAACCTCAACCCACAAGCCCCCCAGAGATATAATCATGAAGTTTGCCTTTTTTTCACATAAAGAGGCTATATGAAAACAAGCAAGATCCCAGGGCAACATAACTTTTCAAGACCATAATTTACAAATTTTTCAAGATTTGTGTCCGACCCACAATTGAGAAACGTTGCTCCACTAAGATTTATAACCACAGTCTTACAGGAGAACAAGATAAGATATAGATGGGGATTCCATTCAGCCTTCCTGTCCAAAAAGATGGGAAAACCTTAGTTTACAAAACCTCAGAGGACCTGGATAGCTCTCTAAAAGCCTGGGCTTAACATTCCAACATCCACAACCTCAGAGACGCACTGGACACGGGCTTGACTCAGGGGACACTGCAGATCGTTACGGCTCTGCATGGACTCTAGTTTCAAGTTAAAACAAAGAGCTGAGGTCCTTTATGTTCATGAATGTGTCATTTATCTTTGTTTAGTGATGGACAAGTACCTGAGCAGGACACTGCCCTAGATGCATCACCAACAGAGCGAAGGTTGTATGTAATATGAACTAAGCAGTCAAATTCTGAATGAATATGCAAAAATGTCTTATATGTGAATAATACTCATGCTCTTACTGGATAGAACTAGGGACAGGGTTAAAGACTTTCCCCACTGCAGGTTGGTTAGCCATCCTATACACGGGCAATAGCAACATAGCTCTAGAATGTGTACAATAGTGCCATAAGTTGTCAATAGCTATTGATTGCCTCATCTAATAGTTTTTGGTGGGGTTAAATTGAATACGTCCCTGGGACACCGAAAATACTGGGTCCCTCAGGGTTACAATTTTGAGTTCAAGTTATAGACATATAGATTGTTTACTGGTTTAACATTGTTATTAACTGTTTGTATCTTTGCGGGGGTCTGGCTGTCCCCGCCAGGGACTCGTTCCACCAGTATGTACATTGGGCTGCTATGTTAATATGTGCCTGGAGGGGGAGGCCGGGCCAACGTAATATAGCAAAGAGTCTACTGTGGCCTATGGGCTGTTCCTCAGATGTGGGTCATTGCGATCTTTCCTTTAATATGCAGATGTGGGCTTGGGTAGGTAGATACATCAAGCCAAGATTCCAGAGTTTCTGCACATATCATATGTTTTATTCTGTTTGCCAGGAAATTTACTTAAATGGTCAATGACGAGGAAAACGCTTCCTCGCCTTAGTCACTTTTGACAATATTAATGTTTTTGTTACAGGTAAAATGTTATTTCCTTCATGCTAATTGGCAAGAGTCCACTGAGCTAGTGATGATGGGATATACATTCCTACCAGGAGGGGCAAAGTTTCCCAAACCCTCAAAATGCCTATAAATACACCCCCTCAATCACCACACCCACAATTCTAGTTTTACCAAACTTTACCTCCAATGGAGGTGGTGAAGTAAGTTTGTGCTAGATTTCTACGTTGATATGCGCTTCGCAGCAGGCTGAAGCCCCGTTTTTCCTCTCAGAGTGCAGTGAAAGTCAGAGGGATGTGCAAGAGAGTATTGCTCTATTTGAATACCATGGTCTTCCTCTAGGGGATCTATTTCATAGGTTCTCTGTTATCGGTCCGTAGAGATTTCTTCTCCCTACCTCCCTTTTCAGATCGACGATATACTCTAATATACCATTACTTCACTGATTCTCGTTTCAGTACTGGTTTGGCTATCTATTTTCTGTAGATGAGTGTCTTTGGGTAAGTAAGTTCTATTTTCATTTATGACACTCTCAGCTATGGTTTGGCACTTTATATGTAAAGTTCTAAATTTTGTTTTATACTTATATTTGCCATGATTCAGGTCAATCAGTTTATTTTCCCTTCTTTCAGACTGTCAGTTTCATTTTTTGGGGAAATGCATATGAATTAAATATTTTTCTTACCTAAATTTTCAATTGACTTTTTTTCCTTTAAATTGCGGGCTGCTAGCTCGCGGGGTGCAACAAATGCTAGAATTTATTGCGTCATTTTTGGCGCGAGATTGACGTTTGTCTGACGTCAATGACGTAATTTCCGGCGTCGTAGTTGATGCCGGAAGTTTTCACGTAGTTGCGTCATTTTTGACCTCCTCGTGTTCATTACAGGCGTTTTTGGCGCCAAAAAAATATGTGGGCGTCATACTTGGCGCCAGTTTTTTTTTACATTATTTAAGTCTCCACTTTTAGTTGCTTCTGGTTTCTAGAGGCTTGTTCTGTTTGCATTTTTTCCCATTCCTGAAACTGCCATTTAAGGCATTTGATAATTTTGCCTTTATATGTTGTTTTTCTATTACAAGATATTCCCAAAACTGTTCCTGTATCGGAAAATACTGTTGGATTCCTGATGACTGATATCAGTCCTACCAAAGCTAAGTTCATTTATTTTAATGTTATGAATTTTATCTTTAGCTATGGTTTGTAATAAGTTATCATGATAAACTTTTACATGCAGAGTCCATTAGTATTTATGCATTATCTGTTGCTATTCTTTTTACGTCTAATGTACAAGATATACCTAGAAATCTATGAGAATGTTTTTCTGATTCTATTCTAAAGGCTTTGGGCTCCATGTACGAAGCAGCGAAAGCTGCTCCGGAGCCTTTGCGGGGAAGGTTCGCATATGCGAGCCTGCTTCCCGCAATGTAAGAAGCAGCAGTCATTAGACCGCTGCTTCCTACACCCTACGCCACCTCTTAGGTGGCTAAGCAAAATCACAGAGAGCACGCTCGCTCTCGGTGATTGACAGCCCCTTCAGTCACGTGATTGGTCGCGTGATTGAAGGGGCGGGCATTACACACTCCGATGAGTGTGTAATGGTACATACGGGCAAGCGGATCAATAGATCCGCTGCCCGTGTGAAACGGAGGCGGGCGGACAGCTTCGCGAGTTAAGAAGCTGTCCGCCCGCCTCTTAGTACATGGCGCCCTTTGTCTGACATTCCGCCTTCTAATAAAATTTATAGGTCTTTTTTAAACTTCTCATTTAGTTGATGAATTTTTAAATGACCGACAACATACTGAATTATTCTTCTCTGATGATGTTTTTTCTCATTTAGAATATACTTCATCAGATAATTGACACTAACAAATCTACTTTTTTATTTTTAAATAGAGTACATTTGTTGTTGAACAGGTGTTGATTATATTGGATATTGAGGAGTCTAGTTCTTTTGATTTAAGACTAGCTAACATTTAAATTCTGCTCATTAACCTCCTGTGGTTTCTTCAGAGGCTTTTTTCCCAGTTCATGATACTAGGGAATGGAATAGACCTGGGGCTTCTTTTATTCCTTCTTTAAGGTTTTTAAATTGTATCCTTTGCCGGCAGTTAGTTTAAAGTTTTGAGGAAGATCCCCAAAGTTAATGGGGCTTTTTCTACTCTTGCTAAACATACTACTATTCCTATAGAAAATAGTATTTATTTTTTTTCCTTCAGATGGGAAACTTGTATCTTATTTAAGGAAAATTATTTTATTTCAGGTCCTTTTCTTAGGCCTGCAATTTATTTGGCTGATGTTGCAAATGCTTCAACTTTCTGGTTGGATACTTTAGTGCAACAAGTATCGGATTATGATTTGTTTTAGCATTGTTAAGTTGATCAACATGCTAATAAATTCATTTGTGTCGTCATTTTTTTGATATTTTCACAATTGAGGTTTAATCTATGTATTTAGCTATTTTTAGCTAGAAGAACTTTGTGACTTAATCTTGGAATGCTAATTTGATTTCTAAAATTCATATTACTTTTTTTTCCAAGGTAATCAATTATTTGGTTCACAATTGGATTCAATTTTTTCCAACTGTTACTCTGGGGAAGGGAGTTTTTGTTGCTTCAAGATTGAGTTCTAAGAGTAAATCTTAAGCTTATATTAGTTTGTTCTTAATACGGAACGGAATCCTAATTCTTCCCAAGTAACATGTTTATAATTGGAAGCTTTCTTCAACATGGAATGAAGTTAAGCTATTTAAAAGATCAAAGTCAGCCCCCCAAATTTGCATGTAGGTGCGTTTTTTTTATTCCAGCTTAGCTGGTAAGGGGCAGGTTTTGACTTTTTAAAATTTGTTTGGTTCAATTCGGTCCAAACTTCTTAGATTGGGGTACTGAATAGGATTCAGAGTAAAACCGCCTGTGAGAAGTTTTTTTTCTCTCTAGCATATTCCAGCTATTCCAGTAAAGGCTCACACTTTTCTGAAGTATGTTTCAGACCTGTATGTGTTGGGTACTTGTGTGTCGCGGCCAGTTACCCGTTGGGGTCTCAAGGCGCTGCTCAGACCTGGAGTTATCTGGGGTATTCATACCAGTTCCATTTCAGGAACAGGGTTTGGGGTTTTGTTCAAAACTATTCATTGTCCCAAAGATAGAAAATCTTTTTGATTTGTCATATAAGAGTTCCTTCTTTCAGAATGGTGTTTGTATGGTCTATTCTGCCTTTTTGGTCAGTAAGGGCATTATTTGTTTACAATAGATTCAATAGATGCATATCTTCTTTGGTTTTCATTCAGATTATTTTTATTTTCTGAGATTCTCTTTTTTTGACAAGCATTACAAATTTGTTGCTTTTCCTTCTGGTCTAGCAACAGTTATGAGAATCTTTTCAAGGTTCTCAGCGTTTCCTTATTTGGACGATCTTGTGGTACTGGCTTAGTCTTTTCGTTCTGGAGAATCTCATATGATTCAACTTTTGTTGTTTCTTCTAAGACATGGTTGGAGGATCTTTTTCTCAAAAGATCCTTGTTGCTCAGACAAGGGTCACCTTTTTTAGTTTCCAGATAGATTGTGTCAATGTCTTTGTCTCTAACAGACAGGAGACAATTATATTGGGTTCAGTTTGTCGGGAACCTTCAGTCTCTAATATTTCCTTCAGTAGCTAGTTTGCATGGAAGTTTTAGGTCTCCTGTCTGCAGCATTGGTTTCAATTCCCTTTGCTCATTTTCATATGAAACCTTTCCAGTTTTTTATGCTGAATAATGGTGCAGGGATTCTAGGATATAATTTTTAATATCTTTTGAATTCCAATGTTTCAACTATCTTTGACTTGGTGGTTAGATCACCATCATATAGTTTCTAAACGGGTCTCTTCGATTCATCCAACCTAGACCTTGATCACTACAGATGCGAGTCTTTTAGGTTGGGAGGCTGTCTGGGGATCTCTGTCAGCACAAGGGGTTTGGAATCTCAGGATGCGAGATTACCATTCAATATTTTGAACTCCGTGCATTCTCAGAGTTCGTCAGTTTTGGCATCTTTGTGAAGAGAGAGACGTTATTGTTTTTCAGACAGACAATGTCACAACTGTGGCATATGTCAATCATCAGGATGGGACCTCTCAGTCCTTAGGCTGTGAAAGAAGTATCTCGGATACTTGCTTGGGCTAAATCCAGCTCCTGGTCTAATTTCTGCGGTCCATATCCCATGGTATAGACAATTGGGAAGTGGATTATCTCTGTCAATCCAAGCTTTACCATCTATAGGGAGAATGGTCTCTTTACCCAGATGTGTTTTTTCTAATTGTTCTGATGGAGGGTTTCCAGTAATAGTTCTGATGGCATCTCATCTAAACAAGAAAACTTCCCAGGTACCTATTCAGGTCCGGGGATCCTCAGGCGGAAACAGTGTATGCATTGACACTTCCTTGGAGTTATCAATCTGCCTATATTTTTGCTCCTTCTGGTTCTTCTTTTAAGAGTGATTTTTTCAAAATCATCATGGAGCAATCGTTTATGCTGCTGGTGGCTCCAGCATGACGCTCAGGTTTTGGTATATGGTTCTTGTTCGGATGTCCAGTTGCCAACCTTGGTCACTTCCATTTAGGCCAGACCTTATATCTTAAGATTATTTTTTTCCGTCAGGAAATCAAATTATTAAATTTGATGGTATGGAAATTAAAACGCTTAGTGCGTAGTCATAGAGGTTTCTCCGACTCAGTGATTAATACTATGTTGCAGGTTCGTAAATCTGTGTCTAGAAAGATTTATTATCGAGTTTGGAAGACTTACATCTTATGATGCTCTTCTCATAATTTCTCTTGGCATTCTTTTAGAATTCCTAGGATTTTATAGTTTCTTCATAAGGTTTTGTCTGCAAGTTCCTTGAAAGGACAAATCTCTGCTCTTTCTGTGCTGTTTTACAGAAAAAATTGCTAATCTTTCTGATATTCATTGTTTTGTTCAGGCTTTGGTTCGTATCAAGCCTGTCATTAAGCCAATTTCTCCTCCTTGGAGTCTTAATTTGGTTCTGAGGGCTTTACAGGCTCTTCCGTTTGAGCATTTGCATTCTTTGGACATTGAATTACTTTCATGGAAATTATTGTTCCTTTTGGCCATCTCTTCTGCTAGAAGAGTTTTTGAATTATCTGCTCTTTCTTGTGAGTCTCCTTTTTTTGATTTTTCATCAGGATAAGGTGGTTTTGCTGTCTTTATTTAAATTTTTACCTCAAGTTGTGAATTCTAACAACATTAATAGAGGAATTATTGTTCCTTCCTTGTGTCCTAAATCCTAAGAATTGTTTGGAAAGATCCTTACATTCTTTGGATGTGGTCAGAATTTTGAAATATTATGTTGAAGCTACTAAGATTTCAGAAAGACTTCTAGTCTATTTGTTATCTTTTCTGGTTTTAGGAAAGGTCAGAAGGCTTCTGCCATTTCTTTGGCGTCTTGGTTAAAGCTTTTGATTCATCATGCTTATGTGGAGTCGGGTTAATCCCTGCCTCAAAGGATTATGGCTCATTCTACTAGGTCAGTTTCTACTTCCTGGGCTTTTAAGAATGAAACTTCTGTTGATCAGATTTGCAAAGCAGCAACTTGGTCTTCTTTGCATAATTTTACTAATTTCTACAATTTAGATGTTTTTTCTTCTTCAGAAGCAGTTTTTGGTAGAAAAGTACTTCAGGCAGCTGTTTCAGTCTGATTCTTCTGCTTATAATTTCAGTTTTTTTCATTATAAAGATTAAAACTTTTGATTTGGGTTGTGGATTGTTTTATCAGCGGAATTGGCTGTCTTTATTTTATCCCTCCCTCTCTAGTGACTCTTGCGTGGAGTTCCACATCTTGGGTATTTGCTATCCCATACGTCACTAGTTCATGGACTCTTGCCAATTACATGAAAGAAAACATAATTTATGTAAGCACTTACCTGATAAATTCATTTCTTTCATATTGGCAAGAGTCCATGAGACCCACCCTTTTTTGTGGTGGTTATGATTTTTTTTTGTATAAAGCACAATTATTCCAATTCCTTGTTGATGCTTTCGCTCCTTTCTTATCACCCCACTTCTTGGCTATTCGTTAAACTGAATTGTGGGTGTGGTGAGGGGTGTATTTATAGGCATTTTGAGGTTTGGGAAACTTTGCCCCTCCTGTAGGATGTATATCCCATACGTCACTAGCTCATGGACTCTTGCCAATATGAAAGAAATGAATTTATCAGGTAAGTTCTTACATAAATTGTTATTTCTGTTCTCTTTCCTTTCTTTCTCGCTGCTGACCTTGTTCACACATACTACAATGAACAAATAATCTGCCACTATAGTATGGTTGTTGTGCACCCATCAGGCCTATATATACCCCCTACCACTTTTATTCATTAATGGCTAAAACACCACATACCACAAAACCACTAGATTCCATCCAGATTCAAACGATTAATGCCAAAGGCCTTAACTTTCCATCCAAAAGATCCCAAGCACTTAGAGACTTTGATAGAAATAAAACGGACGTAAGTTTTATCCAAGAAACCCACTTTATTAAAGGTAGAAAACCTTTGACCTTTGCTATTAAATTTGGCGCATGCTACTATGCATCACACCCTAAATCTAAGAGACATGGAGTGGGGATTCTAATTAAGGAAAACATACCATTTACAGCAATTAAGACAATTAGAGACAGAGAGGGTAGATACATTATATTAATAGGATTGCTATATGGGCGCCCAGTCACTCTGGTATCTCTGTATGCTCCGAATGCTAAACAATCACGTTTCATTAAAACAGTAACTGACCCTATTTTAGAACATCAGAAAGGTATACTAATAATAGGTGGCGATTTGAATTTACCACTGAATCCTCGGCTGGATTGCTCGAACGCAAGTTCCTCAATCCCGGAATCACAAATTGCCCGCACTAACAATTACCTCAAAACACTATGTGTACATGACCTGTGGAGGGTATCTAACCTAGAGAAAAGTGACTACACGTTCTACTCATACCCCCACAGGCTTTACACTAGGATTGATTACATATTCACAGATGTAACAGGTTTATCGCTGTAATAGGCACACTAACTTGGCCAACTAAACCAATACAAGACTTTATATGGAGACTGGAAGATTATCTTCTACTGGATCCATAGGTGGGGCAACAAATCTCACAACTAATCACAGAATATTTTGCCAATAACACAACCCCCGATGTTTCTCATTTCGATGTCTGGGAGGCCCACAGATGTGTGATATGGGGAGAGCTTATGGGTATCAAGGCAGCTATTCTTAAAATGAAACGTATATATTTATCATCTTTGCTTTCCAATTTAGAAGTCCTAGAGAAAAACCATAAAAAATGCCTGTCTGATCACTCCTTGCTATTAGCCTTACAAGCAGAATGAGAAAAACTAGCTTCACACTATAATAAAGAACACAAAAGACAAACATAAAGATTGCAACAAATACTACGAAGGGAGAAATAAAGCTGGCCGATCCCTTGCACGATACCTCAAACAAAAAGCACATAAATTCTACATACTACGTATAAAAGTTAAGAACATAGAGCACTTTTCATCCAAATCAATTTCGATCACTTTTAGAAACTTTTACCAAAAATTATACAACTTGAATCCTTCAGATCAAGCGGTAAAAACTAAAGCTATAAATGCATATTTGTCTTCCCTCCATCTCTCTCATATATTTCCCCTTCAAAAGGATCAATTAGAGGAACCTATATCAGCGGATGAAATTAAATCAGTACTAAAGGATCTTCCAAATGGCAAGGCACCTGGTCCTGATGGATTTAGTAATAAGTATTATAAACAATTCCAAGAGGAACTAGTGCCACATCTTACTCAATTTTCCGTCACATTTATGAAACTAAAATACTATCTCTGAGAGCCTTAGAAGCTCATATCATATTATTACCAAAGCCAAATAAACCATTGGACCACCCTTCGCATTACAGACCAATTTCACTTTTAAATTCCGACATAAAAATTTATGCAAAAGTTCTGGTGAATTGCCTCTTATCAGATATAATCCATCAGGATCAGGTGGGATTTATCCCAAAACGTGAATCCAAAGATAACACGGTCAGGCCTTAAACCTCATCTATTATGCACAAGACAGGAATATCACGGCAGTTTTACTGTCCATGGATGCAGAAAAGGCCTTTGACCGTGTTGATTGGGAATTTCTGCGCCTCACTCTGACACATATGGGTTTTGGCTCTAAAATGCTAGATAGAATATTCTCCCTATACTCAAACCCCAATGCTAAATTATTAATTAATGGGACCCTTTCAAAACCCTTCTCTATTTCAAATGGTACCCGACAGGGCTGTCCACTGTCCCCTCTCTTATTTGCTTGTTTTATCAAAACCACTGCGACCAAAATTAGACAAAACCCCCACATTACAGGAGCGAAGATTGACAAACAAGATTATGTATATATACTATTCTCACTGACCGATCCGGAAACATCTATCCCCCACCTACTACAAGAATTTGAACTATTTTACTCACTCTCCAATTTTAAAATTAATTTTAAAAATCAGAAGTGCTTAACATTAATTTAGACGACAATATGCTACAGAAAGTTAAAAAGATAACCCCATTTACTTGGTGCAGAAAGACATTACACTATTTAGGAATAGAGTTGGCAAACACAACGGAGGTAATTTTTGAGGAAAATTACGGACTGATCAAAAAACATATTATTAGAGATCTTTCATCATGGCTATCTAAAAAATTAACATGAACAGGTAGAATAAATGTTATTAAAATGAACATTTTCCCCAGGCTATTATATGTTCTTCAATCACTGCCAATTCCCTTACCCAAAAACTATATTTCCAGTATACAGAAAGCATTTAGTGACTTTGTTTGGCATAGAAAACGACCTAGGATCAACACTAAAATTATGCAATCTCCCAAATCCCAAGGCGGCTTAGGAATACCTAACATCTCTCTCTATAGACAAGCCATCTTTTTACAGAATAGTTGACTGGCACATAAAATTTCATCATAAGCGATGGGTATATTTGGAACACTTAATATCTAATACCTCCCACCTGGGGAGAATGTGCTGGAACATGGAGACACAATAAACCAATCTGTCCCACAGGCCCCCCATGGTGGCAGAAACCTATGTTACGTGGGAATATATTTTGTCTCACAATAATTATATTTCATCCAGGCCGTCCCCTTTAACCTCCCTTACAGAAAATAATCAATTCTCACTAGGACACATCACCCGCATCATACAGTAGAGCAATATCCGTGATATCACCATACATATGATTTCATCCAATGAGAAAGTTCTCCCTCAATCTGAACTAGTGGAAAAGGGATTTACATACTTTCACAATTGGTATAGTTATCACCAATTACATCAATATATTACCCGGCATGAACAAAATAGAAACATGTTGCGACCATTAACGAACTTCGAAATTCTATGCACTCGAACACCCCCCCTCTCACACACTCTCTCAAAGATATACAAAATGTTATCCACTAATCCTCCAGGTTATATACCTCCATATGTGGAGAGATGGGAGGATGACTTGGGAGTTATAATTCTCCCACAAAAATGCTTATCCATCTTTCAGAACATAATTAAATCGTCAATTTCGCTTTCATTAGTGGAAATTAACCTTAAACTATTACACAGGTGGTACTATACTCCTCGAAAACTCCATTGTTTATTTCAACACAGATCAGACCATTGTTGGCGATGCGGCCACAAGGGTAGTGATATGGCGCATATGTGGTGGTGGTGTAATACAATCCAGATTGTCTGGAGAACCATCATAGCAGAGATGGAAAAAATATTAGAAACCACATTCCTTCTAGACCCACTAGTATGGTTGCTAGGCAATCCACCCAAAATCAAATACAAGCCCTATTACAAATTATTATATATCATGACAAATAGTGTGAAATATTTAATAGCCAAAAATTGGAAAAGCAGAACTGCTCCAACATTGGAAATGTGGTCTCGTTGGGTATCGGAATTTCTAGATTTAGAAGAATACTTCTACATGATAAATGATAAAATGGATACTTATGCAGAGATCTTGGCCACATGGGACCATTATCTAGACACAAAACCTAGCAATTGGTCATACTCTTTAGCAGATTACAGCAAAACCATTTTCATAAACGAACTAGCTTCAAGACAGATATAACTCAAAAAGTTGAAAATAACAAATCTGGGTGGGCAGGGTAAAGCAGCATTTTCTTCTTTTCTTGGTACCCTTCTTCGGGTATGCGTACTCTCTTTTTCTCTTTCTTTAACCTCCTCATATCAACAATACCTCACTTAACTTATGAGAATATAGAGGTTTATTTCTTCTTTAATGTTACTGTTGTTTATTATGTAAAACTCAACTGACAATATTGTTGCATTAAAGGGAGCTGCGTCTCCCACATTGTACTAAACATGGTTTTTTCAATAAAGTAAAAAAAAAATTAAAAAAAAATAATCTAAAAACAAAATCAGAATCATACTACAATTTACTTATTTGTTACAGGTATTCTAGAGGAACAGAGACCAGTCTTTATTTAACCCTTTTGGTTCTAGGGTGTCCAATTTTCTGATCCAAAACATTTTCTTAAGTATCAAGTTCCTATCACCTCCCCTCCTGGGTCTGGCCACATGTTCTATTATTTGAAAACGTAATATGAGTGCAATGGGAGTTCAATTTTTAGATACATATGTATATATGGAAAATGTTTTCTTTCATGTAATTAGAAAAAGTCCATGAGCTAGTGACGTATGGGATATACATTCCTACCAGGAGGGGCAAAGTTTCCCAAACCTCAAAATGCCTATAAATACACCCCTCACCACACCCACAAATCAGTTTTTACAAACTTTGCCTCCCATGGAGGTGGTGAAGTAAGTTTGTGCTAGATTCTACGTTGATATGCGCTTCGCAGCAGGCTGGAGCCCGGTTTTCCTCTCAGTGTGCAGTGAATGTCAGAGGGATGTGAAGAGAGTATTGCCTATTTGAATTCAATGGTCTCCTTCTACGGGATCTATTTCATAGGTTCTCTGTTATCGGTTGTAGAGATTCATCTCTTACCTCCCTTTTCAGATCAACGATATACTCTTATATACCATTACCTCTACTGATTCTCGTTTCAGTACAGGTTTGGCTTTCTACTACATGTAGATGAGTGTCCTGGGGTAAGTAAGCCTTATTTTTTGTGACACTCTAAGCTATGGTTGGGCACTTTTATATAAAGTTCTAAATATATGTGTTTAAACATTTATTTGCCTTGATTCAGGATGATCAATATTCCTTATTTCAGACAGTCAGTTTCATTATTTGGGATAATGCATATGAATTAAAACATTTTTTCTTACCTTAAAAATTGACTTTTTCCCCTGTGGGCTGTTAGGCTCGCGGGGGCTGAAAATGCTTCATTTTATTGCGTCATTCTTGGCGCTGACTTTTTTGGCGCAAAAAATTTCTTTGTCATTTCCGGCGTCATACTTGTCGCCGGAAGTTGTTCGTGTTTGCGTAATTTTTTTGACGTTTTGCGCCAAAAATGTCGGCGTCACCGGATGTGGCATAATTCTTGGCGCCGAAAGCATTTGGGCGCCAATAATGTGGGTGGCTTTTTTGGCGCTAAAAAATGTGGGCGTCATTTTTGTCTCCACCTTTTTTCTCACATTATTTAAGTCTCATTTTTCATTTGCTTCTGGTTGCTAGAGGCTTGTTCATTGGCATTTTTTCCCATTCCTGAAACTGCCTTTTAAGGAATTTGATAGATTTTGCTTTATATGTTGTTTTTTCTCTTACATATTGCAAGATTTCTCAGATTGACCCTGGATCAGAAGCTACTTCTGGAAAAACGCTGCCTGATGCTGGTTCCACCAAAGTTAAGTGTATCTGCTGTAAACTTGTGGTAACTGTCCCTCCGGCTGTAGTTTGTGATGAATGTCATGATAAGCTTGCTAATGCAGATAGTATTTCCATTAGTAATATACCATTACCTGTTGCTGTTCCATCAACATCTAATACTCAGGATGTTCCTGTTAATATAAGAGATTTTGTTTCTAAATCTATTAGGAAGGCTATGTCTGTTATTCCTCCTTCCAGTAAATGTAAAAGGTCTTTTAAAACTTCACATTTTTCAGATGAATTTTTAAATGAACATCATCATTCTGATTTGTCTGTTTCTGATGATGATTTTTCTGGTTCAGAGGATTCTGTCTCAGATATTGACACTGATAAATCTTCATATTTATTTAAAATGGAATTTATTCATTCTTTACTTAAAGAAGTTTTAATCGCATTAGAGATGGAGGAATCTAGTCCTCTTGATACTAAATCTACTAAGCGTTTAAATTCGGTTTTTAAACCTCCTACAGTTATTCCGGAGGTTTTTCCTGTCCCTGATGCTATTTCTGAAGTAATTTCTAGGGAATGGAATAATCTGGGTAATTCATTTACTCCTTCTAAAAGGTTTAAGAAATTGTATCTTGTGCCATCTGACAGATTAGAGTTTTGGGACAAAATCCCTAAAGTTGATGGGGCTATCTCTACTCTCGCTAAATGTACTACTATTCCTACGGCAGATAGTACTTCCTTTAAGGATCCTTTAGATAGGAAAATTGATTCCTTTCTAAGGAAAGCTTATTTATGTTCAGGTAATCTTCTTAGGCCTGCTATTTCTTTGGCTGATGTTGCGGCAGCTTCCACTTTTTGGTTGGAGGCTTTGGCACAACAAGTGTCAGATCATAATACTCATAGCATTGTTAAACTTCTTCAACATGCTAATAACTTTATTTGTGATGCCATCTTTGATATCATTAGAGTTGATGTCAGGTATATGTCTTTAGCTATTTTAGCTAGAAGAGCTTTATGGCTTAAAACTTGGAATGCAGATATGTCTTCTAAGTCAACTTTGCTTTCACTTTCTTTCCAAGGTAATAAATTGTTTGGTTCCCAGTTGGATTCTATTATTTCAACTGTTACTGGGGGGAAAGGAACTTTTTTACCTCAGGATAAAAAAATCTAAAGGTAAATATAGGGCTGCTAATCGTTTTCGTTCCTTTCGTCAGAATAAGGAACAGAAGCCTGATCCTTCCCCTAAAGGAACAGTTTCTGTTTGGAAACCATCTCCAGTCTGGAATAAATCCAAGCCTTTTAGAAAGCAAAAGCCAGCTCCCAAGTCCACATGAAGGTGCAACCCTCATTCCAGCACAGCTGGTAGGGGGCAGATTACGATTTTTCAAAGAAATTTGGATCAATTCGATTCACAGTCTTTGGATTCAGAACATTGTTTCACAAGGGTACAGAATAGGTTTCAAGGTAAGGCCTCCTGCAAGAAGATTTTTTCTTTCTCGCATTCCAATAAATCCAGTGAAGGCTCAAGCATTTCTGAAATGTGTTTCAGATCTAGAGTTGGCTGGAGTAATTGTGCCAGTTCCAGTTCTGGAACAGGGTCTGGGGTTTTACTCCAATCTATTCATTGTACCAAAGAAGGAGAATTCCTTCAGACCAGTTCTGGATTTAAAAATATTGAATCGTTATGTAAGGATACCAACATTCAAAATGGTAACTATAAGGACTATTCTGCCATTTGTTCAGCAAGGGCATTATATGTCCACAATAGATTTACAGGATGCATATCTGCATATTCCGATTCATCCAGATCACTATCAGTTTCTGAGATTCTCTTTTCTAGACAAGCATTACCAATTTGTGGCTCTGCCGTTCGGCCTAGCAACAGCTCCAAGGATTTTTTCAAAGGTTCTCGGTGCCCTGCTATCTGTAATCAGAGAACCGGGTATTGTGGTATTTCCTTATTTGGATGATATCTTGGTACTTGTTCAGTCTTCACATTTAGCAGAATTTCATACGAATCGACTTGTGTCATTTCTTCAAGAACATGGTTGGAGGATCAATTTACCAAAGAGTTCATTAATTCCTCAGACAAGGGTAACCTTTTTAGGTTTCCAAATAGATTCAGTGTCCATGACTTTGTCTCTGACAGACAAGAGACGTCTGAAATTGGTTTCAGCTTGTTGAAACCTTCAGTCTCAATCATTCCCTTCGGTAGCCTTATGCATGGAAATTCTAGGTCTTATGACTGCTGCATCGGACGCGATCCCCTTTGCTAGTTTTCACATGCGACCTCTTCAGCTTTGTATGCTGAACCAGTGGTGCAGGGATTATACAAAGATATCACAGTTAATATCTTTAAATCCGATTGTACGACACTCTCTGACGTGGTGGACAGATCACCATCGTTTAGTTCAAGGGGCTTCTTTTGTTCTTCCAACCTGGACTGTGATCTCAACAGATGCGAGTCTGACAGGTTGGGGAGCTGTATGGGGGTCTCTGACAGCGCAGGGGGTTTGGGAATCTCAGGAGGCGAGATTACCCATCAACATTTTGGAACTCCGTGCGATTTTCAGAGCTCTTCAGTCGTGGCCTCTTCTGAAGAGAGAATCGTTCATTTGTTTTCAGACGGACAATGTCACAACCGTGGCATATGTCAATCATCAAGGGGGGACTCACAGTCCTCTGGCTATGAAAGAAGTATCTCGGATACTTGCTTGGGTGGAATCCAGCTCCTGTCTAATTTCTGCAGTTCACATCCCAGGTGTAGACAATTGGGAAGCGGATTATCTCAGTCGCCAGACGTTACATCCGGGCGAATGGTCTCTTCACCCAGAGGTGTTTCTTCAGATTGTTCAAATCTGGGGTCTTCCAGAAATAGATCTGATGGCTTCTCATCTAAACAAGAAACTTCCCAGGTATCTGTCCAGATCCAGGGATCCTCAGGCGGAGGCAGTGGATGCATTGTCGCTTCCTTAGAAGTATCATCCTGCCTATATCTTTCCGCCTCTGGTTCTTCTTCCAAGAGTGATCTCCAAGATTCTAAAAGAGCGTTAGTTTGTTCTGCTGGTGGCTCCAGCATGGCGTCACAGGTTTTGGTATGCGGATCTTGTTCGGATGGCTACTTGCCAACCTTGGACTCTTCCGTTAAGACCAGACCTTCTATCTCAAGGTCCTTTTTTCCATCAGGATCTCAAATCATTAAATTTGAAGGTATGGAGATTGAACGCTTGATTCTCAGTCATAGAGGTTTCTCTGACTCCCTAATTAATACTATGTTACAGGCTCGTAAATCTTTGTCTAGGAAGATATATTATCGAGTCTGGAAGACTTACATTTCTTGGTGCTCTTCTCATCAATTTTCCTGGCATTCTTTTAGAATTCCTAGAATTTTACAATTTCTTCAGGATGGTCTGGATAAAGGTTTGTCTGCAAGTTCTTTGAAAGGACAAATTTCTGCTCTTTCTGTGTTGTTTCACAGAAAGATTGCTAATCTTCCTGATATTCATTGTTTTGTACAGGCTTTGGTTCGTATAAAACCTGTCATTAAGTCAATCTCTCCTCCTTGGAGTTTGAATTTGGTTCTGGGGGCTTTACAAGCTCCTCCGTTTGAACCTATGCATTCTCTGGACATTAAATTACTTTCTTGGAAAGTTCTGTTCCTTTTGGCCATCTCTTCTGCTAGAAGAGTTTCAGAGTTATCTGCTCTTTCTTGTGAATCTCCTTTTCTGATTTTTCATCAGGATAAGGCGGTGTTGCGGACTTCATTTAAATTTTTACCTAAAGTTGTGAACTTACAACATTAGTAGAGAAATTGTGGTTCCTTCATTGTGTCCTAATCCTAAGAATTCTAAGGAAAGATAGTTGCATTCTTTGGATGTAGTTAGAGCTTTGAAATATTATGTTGAAGCTACTAAAGATTTCCGAAAGACTTCTAGTCTATTTGTTATCTTTTCCGGTTCCAGGAAAGGTCAGAAGGCCTCTGCCATTTCTTTGGCATCTTGGTTAAAATCTTTGATTCATCATGCTTATGTCGAGTCGGGTAAAACTCCGCCTCAAAGGATTAAAGCTCATTCTACTAGGTCAGTTTCTACTTCCTGGGCGTTTAGGAATGAAACTTCGGTTGATCAGATTTGCAAAGCAGCCACTTGGTCTTCTTTGCATACTTTTACTAAATTCTACCATTTTGATGTGTTTTCTTCTTCTGAAGCAGTTTTTGGTAGTACTTCAGGCAGCTGTTTCAGTTAGATTCTTCTGCTTATAATTTCAGTTTTTTTTTTCATTATAAGATTAAAACTTTATTTTGGGGTGTGGATTATTTTTTCAGCGGAATTGGCTGTCTTTATTTTATACCTCCCTCTCTAGTGACTCTTGCGTGGAAGTTCCACATCTTGGGTATTTATTATTCCATACGTCACTAGTTAATGGACTCTTGCTAATTACATGAAAGAAAACATAATTTATGTAAGAACTTACCTGATAAATTCATTTCTTTCATATTAGCAAGAGTCCATGAGGCCCACCCTTTTTTGTGGTGGTTATGATTTTTTTGTATAAAGCACAATTATTCCAATTCCTTATTTTTTATGCTTTCGCACTTTTTTCTTATCACCCCACTTCTTGGCTATGCGTTAAACTGATTTGTGGGTGTGGTGAGGGGTGTATTTATAGGCATTTTGAGGTTTGGGAAACTTTGCCCCTCCTGGTAGGAATGTATATCCCATACGTCACTAGCTCATGGACTCTTGCCAATATGAAAGAAATGAATTTATCAGGTAAGTTCTTACATAAATTATGTTTTTTTGCTAACAGATCTATACATTAAAACCCACTGACAAAAATAAGGTTCTACAATACAATAGCTCCCACTCAATTAATACACTGAGGGCAATACCAAGCAGTCAGTTTATGCAGGTTAAGAAAATTGTTACTGATGAAGATAAATGTAATCAAAGATTGAATGAAATGGCCAAAAGATTTATTGCAAGAGGATACCCTGAGAATTTAAGGAACAGTTACAATCTGTAAAAAATGAAAATTAGATAGAATATTTATAACCCAACAAAACAGCTTGGGCCCAAAAATCACAAATATCCTCAACAAATATTGGTACATTTTAAAAGAATGTAACCCTGACATTGAAAGCTGTCAGGAGAGGCCTATGACAGCTTATAAGAAAAGCAAACTTTTAAAAGATACTTTGGTACATGCTGACATAGGTAGCAATTGATTAAGCATACAGACAACAATTGGGCCAAAAAAAAATAGATGTTATCCATGTTTACAATATACCCATTGTAGCTCCATTATTAGAGGGGAACATTTTTTCCATCCAATAAATGGGACTAAATTATAAGATCAATAATTTTCTAACATGCAGATCTACCTATGTAATATACATTATCAAATGTCCGTGTGCAAGGATTTATGTAGGTGAGACGAGCAGGGAGGCCAGAGAAAGGATGACTGAACACAAATCAAACATCCGGACAAACAATAAAGATGCCCCTATGTCCTCTCACTTCCTCTCCATGGGTCATAATATTAGCCAATTACGTTTTCAAATAATAGAACATGTGGCCAGACCCAGGAGGGGAGATGATAGGGACTTGATACTTAAGAAAAGGGAAATGTTTTGGATCAGAAAATTGGATACCCTAGAACCAAAAGAGTTAAATAAAGGCTTTGACTGGTCTCTGTTCCTCTAGAATATCTGTAACAAATAAGTAAATTGTAGCATGATTCTGATTTTGTTTTTAGATTTTTTATGTAGGAGTTTTTTTAAAAAAAAATTGTATTTTAAATAAATATATACAAGCTATGCAAATGATATTATGTTTATGCATATTGTTAAAGGAACACAAGATGGCAGTGTTGCTTAAGCTTGTTAATTGGTAAAATGCATAGGTATAAAAAGACACACCTGTACATGAAATCAATGACATGACTAAGAACCAATTGCTGGTTTGAAACGTTGTTGCTGTATTAAGAACCCTATGTGAACAAATAAAGGTCTAGAAAGGTTTGTCAGTCAGTTCTCTGAAAGGTCAGAATTCTGCTTTATCTATTCTGCTTCATAAGCGTCTGGCTGATGTGCTAGATGTTCGTTCCTTTTGTCAGGCCTTGGTTAAAATCAGGCCTGTGTTTAAACCTGTTTCTCCTCCTTGGAGCCTTAACCTTGTTCTTAAAGTTTTGCAGCAGTCTCCATTTGAGCCAATGCATTCCATAGATATTAAGTTGTTATTAGATATATATATTCAGTTTTATTTCTTGTTGCTATCTCTTCTGTTCGGAGAGTTTCTGAACTCTCGGCTTTGCAGTGCGATTCACCTTACCTTATTTTTCATGCGAATAAGGTGGTACTTCGTACTGAATTGGGTTTTCTCCCCAAGGTGGTTTTGGTTAGGAATATTAAACAGGAGTTTGTTGTTCCTTCTCTTTGTCCCAATCCTTCTTCTCATAAGGAACGTTTGTTGTACAACTTGGATGTTGTGCGTGCTCTAAAATTATATCTACAGGCGACTACGGATTTTCACCAATCTTCTCCCCTGCATGTTTTTCTGGTAAGCGCAAGGGTCAGAAGGCTTCTGTTACTTCTCTTTCCTTCTGGTTGAGAAGTATAATTCTTTTTGCTTATGAGACTGCTGGTCAGCAGACTCCTGAGAGAATTACGCCTCATTCCACTAGGGCTGTCTCCTCTTCTAGGGCTTTCAAAAATGAAGCTTCTGTGGAACAGATTTGCAAGGCTGCAACTTGGTCTTCTTTGCATATTTCTTCCAAATTTGATACTTTCGGCTCAGCTGAGGCTGCTTTTGGGAGAAAAGTTCTTCAAGCGGTAGTGCCTTCTGTTTAGGTCTGCCTGTCTTGTTCTCCCTCCCTATTTATTCTGTGTCCTCTAGCTTTGGTATTGGTTCACACTAGTAATTGAATGACGTTGTGTACTCTCTATATCTTAGGAAAGAAAACAAAATTTATGCTTACCTGATAAATTTCTTTCTTTCCGGATATGGAGAGTCCATGACCCCTCCCTTATTTCAGACAGTTTTGTTATTTACTAAACCTCAGGCAGCTCTGCACCTTTGTGTTATTCCTTTTTCCATTTCCTTTTGGTCAACTGACTGGGGATTATGGGTAGGGGAGTGACATTTAACAGCTTTGCTGTGGTGCCCTTTGCCGCCTCCTGCTGGCCAGGAGTGATATTTTCACTAATAATTGAATGACGACGTGGACTCTCCATATCCAGAAAGAAAGAAATTTATCAGATAAGCATAAATTTTGTTTTATTACTTTAACACTCTGTTAACCAGCATGTAACAAATGTGTGTGTGTGTATATATATATATATATATATAATATATTTATAACCTTGGGTCAGGTCAGATATTCCTTTCCCCTATATATAAGGAGCTCTTTAATTGGGACATAGTTTTACTTTGTCCTCTCTTAGGTAAAAATGAATTGATATTTTTGCTGCTTTTTATATGCGTGTTTACGCAGAGGTGAGTGTGTGCGTGCGTACTGGTGCAAGTGTATGAGCATGTAAGTGTACGAGCACGTATGTGCTTCTTTTGTGCTTTTTCAGTCTTCTATAGGCATTACTTTTTGGCGTGCTTTCAGCTAATAGTAGATGTTGTCCCATGAGGGGGTAATGTATTTTCGTAGTATTATTGTGATTTTATTTCAATATGGAATCCTCTGACTCTGTCTCTAATACTACCTTGGAGGCTGAAGTTTCTGAACACCTTCCTACCAAAAGTAAGTGTGTTTATTATAATTATTTATTAGTTTATTATTATTTGAAACCTAAACAGCCTGTTAAGAAAGATGCTAAGAGGATCATTTTTGTTTCTGAGTTTTCTAGACAGAGTCAGCAGGTCCTAAAAATCATACAGAAACATTGGGGTATTTTGAACAAATGTAATTTGGGGGTGGAAGAGTTTGGCCAAATGCCAATGCCAGCCTACAAGCGGAGTAGAAGCTTGAGAGATGCTTAAATTCGGGATGACATTGGCTCTGGCAAAACATTGTCCCAACAGTATATTACTAAGAAAAATTTAGGTTGTTTTCCATGCCTTGGATGCAGTAATTGCAACTCTATAATTAAAAGTCACTACTTTTTACATCCACATACTTGACATACATTTTATTATAGGGAACATTTTACTTGCAACAGTAGTTATGTTGTCTACATGATCAAATGCCCATGTGGGAGGGCCTATATTGGGGAGTCCTCCAGAAGGGTACGTGACCGCATTACAGAACACAAGAGCAATATCAGATGCAAGACACTGACAGCTTCTGTTGCTCTTCATTTTGTAGCAGCAGGACATCATATTAGCCAACTTCGGTTCCAGGTTATTGAGCAGATTAAGGTACCCAGAAGAGGTGGAAATAGAGATCTTTTACTCAAACAGCGTGAGACCTTTTGGATCTTTCATCTTGATACCCTGGAGCCGAAGGGGTTAAATAGAGAGATAAATTGGGCAGTTTTTTATTAACTGCAATACCTTTCATTTGGCTTCTTGTCATCTAGTGATTTTTATCAATTATTATGTGTGGTCACATTAATGCTTAAACTTTACAGTGTTATTATTACATATTACTGTGTTAATAGATCTATTGATTGCATCCTATTGTTGCTATGGATTACTTTAACTGTGTGTTTATACTGCATGCAATGAAAGACAGGTTTACTGTTATCAATATCAGGATTGCTCTGGGGGCTTCATAGCTGTTTGGTTTTAATTTTTGTGTCAGATTTTTCCTTAGCCTGAACAATAGATGGCGCTAATTCTCATAGGCTTTGTGCCTTTGAAAGATTGTAAGGGTTAAAATCCCAGTTGGCTATTTAAACATGTGTATCTGTACAATTACTTAACACATGTTTAAGGGGCATGTAACCCCGAAACGTTGTGACTATTTAACTTTGCAATAATTTAAATAAAGAAGTAATATTGGCATATTTGGAGAGCCTCCATTCTTCATTTATTTTGTTGATTTTTTGGAGTTTGGTAGTAACTCCAGGTGGCTCTAACCATTGGGATTTGTGCAGGATGCAATTTGATTGAATTTATTATAAACAGGCTGATGTATTTCCTTTTTAATATTTATGCTATATCTGTCTTAATGTGTTGATGCATTCAGACTAATCTAATGATGCACTTGCTTCCAAAGGTACTACTGCTCCTTCTGTTTGTTCTTTACAGGAATGCTCAAGACACACTGATCCTGGCATGAAGGATTAAGGCTTGATCATGTTTTTTCTTGGCATTCTTTCAGAATTCCTATAATTTTTTCAGTTTTTGCAAGATGATTTGGATAAGGGCATATCTGAAAGTTCTTTGAAGGGTCAGATTCTGCGCTTTCAGTTCTGTTTCATAATAAGATTGCTAATCTTCATGGTTTTGTTAAGTCTTTGGTTCATATTAAGCCTGTTATTTTTATTTTGAGGGTTGTGGATTTAGTTTCCATACCAAAAAAACTTTTTTTATTATCTCGCCCTATCTTTTCATTACTCGTGGACTCATGGTATTGGTTCCTAGGAGTAATGGATTGTGGACTCTTACTGCCTGTATGAAAGAAAGCATAATTTATGCTTACGTGACAAATTAATTTCTTTCATGGAGGTAAGAGTCATGAGACCCCACCCTGATATATTGTTTGGTAATGGTTTCCTTTTGTGGCACATCTTTTTTCCCGGCTCCTACATTATTTTTGCTCTTGTTTCTTTCTTGCTTGACTATATGTCAGACCAACTACCATAGAGGTGGGTTGGTTATATAGAGCTTTTGGGGTTTGGGAATCTTTGCCTCATCCTAGTATCAGGGATAGTAATTCCCAGGAGTAATAATTAGTGGACTCTTACCACCATGAAATAAATTAATTTATTAGGTAAGATAATTGTTTTCTGCCTAAGGTTTCTTCTGATAACATCAATCATGAGATTGTTGTTCACCCTTTTTGTCCTAATTCAAGCAATACTAAGGAGAGGTGTCTTCATAATTTGTATATGGTAATAGCTTTGAAGTTTTATTTGTAAGCTACTAAGGATTATAGACAGTCCTAGTTTGTTTGTTCATTTTTCTGGTTCCAGAAAAAAGTCAAAAGGCTACTGCCATTTTGTCAGCCTCTTGTTTGAAACTTTTGATTTATAAAGGTTACTTGGAGATGGGTACTACCCCCCTATATCTCAGACCTTGTCTCTAGATACTCTCCGTCCCATCCCCTTCGTTCTGCTCATGACCTCCTCCTCTCTTGTTACCTCCTCACATTCCCATTTACAGGAATTCTTATGACTAGCTCCCATCTTGTGTAACTCTCTGCCTCGCTCCACAGGACTCTCCCCTAGTCCTGAAAACTTCAAGCACTCCCTAAAGTTTCTACTACATACAACCTACACTAACATTTCTTTATACCAGTTCCTCTCCTCCATTGCTATCCCGTTGAACCCCCTTAGCATGTACGCCTAAGAGCCCAGCTGTTTGTAGATCACCTTCTTAAGAGCTGACTACAACAGTGTGACTATTGGCAGAGCCCTCTACCCATTGTATCCCTATGACTGTTACCTTGTATACACCTATGTTTATAGCGCTGCAGAATCGGTTGGCGCTCTACAAATAGCCGATAGTAATAATAATAATTCTCATTACTGCTCATTCTGCCGGATCAGTTACTACTTCTTGGGCCTTTAAGAATGAGGCCCCTCTTGATCAAATTTACAAGACAGCTACTTGGTTGTCCTTACATACTTTTCAAAATTCTACAATTTTGATGTTTCTGCTTCTTCTGCAGCTTCTGCTAGGAAAGTGTGTGTATGTGTGTATATATATATATATATATATATATATATATATATATATATATATATATATATATATATATAAAGCAAACAAAAAGAACATCACAGCTGTATTTAAGATCCCTGTTGAGACGAAGTGTCCCTGTGGATCCCACTGTAAGTATGCCTGAGCTCGGTGAAAATACGGAAAGCAGAGAAAGTTCATCAAGGTGGGTACTCACAAGATTCTTGGCAGCTTCAAGAAGGAGGGGTAAGCCAGCTGTTCTCAAACAGCTGTTCTCAAACTAAATGGCACCGCCACCGCTGCACCTCTGGAAGACCGGTTAACTTTAAATCATCCGCTCCTTCATCCGCTCCTTGGCGTGGCTGCATCTACTTATGACCCACCGCAACAAAACAGCAAATCCGTGCTCGTCTATGACGTAGCTCCACCGCTTGGCCAATCCTTAAGGGGAAACTCCAGAATCAAGGTACAGGGGAAATTGGATATTCCAAGGTATGACAACCTTAGGGAAAATGTTCGTTCACAGACCAGGCTTGTAAAAGGGATATAGTAGATAAATAATAAAGCGAAAAAGCCATGATGGTCTTAAAACAAAAGTCCAATTTTAATGGTCAATTTAAAAGTATTGACAGTACTCAGTGCGAAAAGTCTGACATGTTTCGGCCAACGGCCTTACTCCTAGACATGTCTAGGAGTAAGGCCGTTGCCCGAAACATGTCAGACTTTTCGCACTGAGTACTGTCAATACTTTTAAATTGACCATTAAAATTGGACTTTTGTTTTAAGACCATTATGGCTTTTTCGCTTTATTATGTATATATATATATAAATAAAAAGAGGGAGTAGGTAGTTGCGCCAAAATAGGAGAAGAGTTGTTTTAGAGTTGGATGCTTTATGGAAAAGTCTAATGTATGCTGCTTTAAGTGGTGTCTCAACCCTCCTTGGTGAGACTAAAAGGGAAAGTGGTGAACAGGGTTTGTTCTAATAGCGCTTGCAGAAGACGTTCCTCATATGCATGTGATGGGAAGGGTACAAAAAGATACAAATATCCCAAATGAGTGATAGATCAAGTGGATCAAATAAATGCTTATAAATGCTCACCTCTTGATTCACAGGGTCCAGTTATCAGCGTCGTGTGACCTATATTAATTCTTTCAAACTTTGTTTTTCCTTTGGAGATAATTCCTCTCAGTCTCTCAGGAGAGTGTTGCAGTTTCCCTTACTGCTGGCATTCCGGGGGATTAGCCCCTTCCTCAGACATACAAAAAACATTTGTTTTTTGTATGTCTGAGGAAGGGGCTAATCCCCCGAAAACATTCACATCTTAGAAAATAAATCACTGAAAAGTCCTGGTGAGTGAACGCTTCTTTTGCTTGCGCTTTTTATATATATATATATATATATATATATATATATACAGTTGCAAGAAAAAGTATGTGAACCCTTTGGAATGATATGGATTTCTACACAAATTGGTCATAAAATGTGATCTGATCCTCATCTAAGTCACAACAATAGACAATCACAGTCTGCTTCAACTAATAACACACAAAGAATGAAATGTTGCCATGTTTTTATTGAACACACCATGTAAACATTCACAGTGCAGGTGGAAAAAGTATGTGAACCCTTGGATTTAATAACTGGTTGAACCTCCTTTGGCAGCAATAACTTCAACCAAACGTTTCCTGTGTTTGCAGATTAGACGTGCACAACGGTCAGGAGTAATTCTTGACAATTCCTCTTTACAGAACTGTTTCAGTTCAGCAATATTCTTGGGATGTCTGGTGTGAATCTCTTTCTTGAGGTCATGCCACAGCATCTCAATCGGGTTGAGGTCAGGACTCTGACTGGGCCACTTCAGAAGTCGTATTTTCTTCTGTTTAAGCCATTCTGTTGTTGATTTACTTCTATGCTTTGGGTCATTGTCCTGTTGCAACACCCATCTTCTGTTGAGCTTCAGCTGGTAGACAGATGGCCTTAAGTTCTCCTGCAAAATGTCTTGATAAACTTGGGAATTCATTTTTGCTTCGATGATAGCAATCTGTCCAGGCCCTGAAGCAGCCCCAAACCATGATGCCCCCACCACCATACTTCACAGTTGGGATGAGGTTTTGATGTTGGTGTGCTGTGCCTCTTTTTCGCCACACATAGTGTTGTGTGTTTCTTCCAAACAACTCAACTTTGGTTTCATCTGTCCACAGAATATTTTGCCAGTACTGCTGTGGAACATCCAGGTGCGCTTGCGCAAACTGTAAACGTGCAGCAATGTTTTGTTTGGACAGCAGTGGCTTCCTCTGTGGTATCCTCCCATGAAATCCATTCTTGTTTAGTGTTTTACTTATTGTAGATTCGCTAACAGGGATGTTAGCATTTGCCAGTGACTTTTGTAAGTCTTTAGCTGTCACTCTAGGATTCTTCTTCACCTCATTGAGCAGTCTGCGCTGTGCTCTTGCAGTCATCTTTACAGGACGGCCACTTCTAGGGAGAGTAGCAGCAGTGCTGAACTTTCTCCATTTATAGACAATGTGTCTTACCGTGGACTGATGAACAGCAAGGCTTTTGGAGATACTTTTATAACCCTTTCCAGCTTTATACAAGTCAACAATTCTTAATCGTAGGTCTTCTGAGAGCTCTTTTGTGCGAGGCATCATTCACATCAGGCAATGCTTCTTTTGAAAAGCAAACCCAGAACTGGTGTGTGTTTTTTATAGGGCAGGGCAGCTGTAACCAACGCCTCCAATCTCATCTCATTGATTGGACTCCAGTTGGCTGACATCTCACTCCAATTAGCTCTTGGAGATGTCATTAGTCTAGGGATTCACATACTTTTTCCACCTGCACTGTGAATGTTTACATGGTGTGTTCAATACAAACATGGCAACATTTCATTCTTTGTGTGTTATTAGTTTAAGCAGACTGTGATTGTCTATTGTTGTGACTTAGATGATGATCAGATCACATTTTATGACCAATTTGTGCAGAAATCCATATCATTCCAAAGGGTTACATACTGTTTCTTGCAACTGTATATATATGTATATATATGTATATATATATATATATATATATGTGTGTGTGTGTGTATGTATGTATGTGTGTGTGTGTGTATGTATGTGTGTGTGTGTGTGTGTGTGTGTATGTATGTGTGTGTGTTTTTGAGTTTATATATGTGTTTATGTATGTGTGTATATATACTGTATATATATTTATTATATATATATTTGTATATATATATATATATATATATAAATGTGTATGTATGTGTGTGTATATATATGTGTGTGTGTGTATGTATGTATGTATGTGTGTGTATGTATGTATGTATGTGTGTGTGTTTTTGAGTGTATATATGTGTGTATGTATGTGTGTATATATACTGTATATATATTTATTTTATATATATATATATATATATATATATATATATATATATATATATATATATATAAAAATGTGTGTGTGTATATGTATATAAATGTGTGTGTGTGTGTGTGTGTATATGTATATAAATGTGTGTGTGTGTGTATATGTATATAAATGTGTGTGTGTGTGTATGTGTGTGTGTATATACTGTATATATATTTATATATATATATATAAATGTGTGTGTATATATGTGTATATATATATGTGTGTGTGTGTGTAACTGCCCTGCTTTTTAAAAGCAGTTCTTTTTTACATTTAAAACCCTTATGCAGCATATATTTAATTATTTTAAGAGAAACACTTTGCAGTTACTTTGTGCTGCTGTATTGTAAAATAAATCTGTGCTTTTGGCTCTTTTTGTTCTCTGATATGAAAGGTTGTGGTGAACAATTAGGATTTATCACCAGATCCTCTGAAGACCGATGGACAAACCACACAGGAGAACAGTTCATTTTCTTGTCATGTGGTGACAGCATGATTTATCTTTAGTGTGAAAAACGAGATCACTCTGACATTGTTTAATTAGCTTTAGGACAATTCATTTTAACAATATACAGACTGTAAGAGAAGAAAATCCTTTTGAATATTACTTATAAAATCTGTGACTCAATTGTTATCCCTTACCTCTATCACCTTTATGAAAAATAGGTAGTAGTCAGCGCCAAATGAGAGGGCACCCAAGCTCACTATAGGATAACGATCACCTAACAGGATCGTATTATATATAGAACAAGTGAGGGGAGGTATAGGAGCTCCACCAAAATAGGGGCTTAAGTGTGCTATAGAGAGGGTACTCAGGCAAATATAACCAGTACTAGGGTATGTTCAATATGACTGAATGGAAATAAGTGCAAATCCTCAGTAGGACAAAGTGGAGATGAATTATATAAAGGATTACTGTATATACATATGAGTATGAATGCAAAGTGTCAACACGCTATCATATTTATAAGAAACAATATGAAATGGTTATAAAGAACTAATTAAATCCAGCATAAAAACTGATTTATAGAAAACGGATTTAATCCAACATAAAAACTTAAAAATAAAAATATAGCGAGAAGCAATATAAAAAAGAACAATAAATATTAATCTGAGCTCAGATGTACATAATGGGCCTCACAGGGCCCTAAAAACCAAATATGGATATGTGAAAGGGACGTCCCAAGAAAAAGAAAACAGCAAATTTAATTTAATTAGTTCTTTATAACCATTTCATATTGTTTCTTATAAATATTATAGTGTGTTGACACTGCATTCATACTCATACGTATACAGTAACCCTTTATATATTCATCTCCACTTTGTCCTACTGAGGATTTGCACTTATTTCCATTCAGTCATATTGAACATACCCTAGTACTGGTTATATTTGCCTGAGTACTCCATCTATAGCACACTTAAGACCCTATATTTTGGTAGCGCTCCTATACCTCCCCTCACTTGTTCTCTATCACCTTTATAAACAGATTTGAATAAAAATAATATTAAATTGACTTTTAAAGTCACCAGATGAGCTCCCAATATTGCATTGCTGCTTTGGAGCTGACTTTAACTATGTGTTTAACCCCTCGCAGGAGTGAAACACAGTTAAATGCAAACAATAGTGCGATAATAAAATGCTCTAACAAATAAGACCATTTTTTTGCATCTTTATATCTCGTTTATTTATTGTATGCATAAGTTGTTTTTGGCCATCTGTGTGTCGCTTTACTTTAAGATATTTGATATCTTCTAAACGAGGCTGTGCTCTGGATTAGGGTTACAGTCCCAGAGGGTTTAGTTTATACAGACTATCCAGATATCTTTTATTTTAAGAATATTTAATTTATATCTGAGTTTTATGTATTTACATCAAGAGGTTAACATTCTGTAATAGTAAGTTTTCCTAATTCAGGCTCTCATTTTCTTTAAAAGCGGTTGCATTACATTGTGCTGGGCATTTGTTTGCCAGCTAGTAGATATTTATTTGTCCCTTAAATGTTAAAGGGACATTAAACACTAAATACATTGTATAAACATAGTATTGAGTTTATTCACCACCTCCCTCTAGACATGGGTGCTGCTATGTTGAAATCTTTCACTACATTCCTGTGTTGATCTGTTTGCAGATGTGCAGCGACTTTCCTTCAGATACCTTCCAAAATGGCGGCACCCGTGATGAGGAGGTGCGTTAAATGTATTTGGTATTTAGTGTGCATTTAAAGGGAAATGCTAGCTAAAATTGGAATCCTCGTGGATGCATTTCAATTTTGAATAGAAGCAGTTTTGTAATATATATGTATTAGCAAAAATGCTTCTAATAAATGCTTCTACCCGCTGGTAATTACTCAAATTGTTAATTGCTGACATGTATCTATGTATGTATGTATTGAGTACTTGTAAAGCGGAGCTAATCACCAGTAAGGGTCTCAGGACCCCCACTGGGGATCTTAGCAGCTGCAGTATTTAAAATGCTGGTGCACTGAGAATATCTAGCTATGCTTCACATGCGCGTGCAGAGAAAAATGTTAACCCTAAAACAGTGATAACCTTTACTAGAAGCATTTTTGCTAATACATTTATATTGCAAATATAGAAGATAAGTGTTAATCTGGACCCTTATCTAGTCTTCAATGCCAACTCTTTAAAATTACACCACACTCTCTCTAATGTGGTCAAAAGGGATATGATTCACAGAACACGTATTAGAGTGGCGCTCAAAGGGAGCTGAGGAGGTGTATATTACTATGTAAATCTTTATAGAGAAAATAAATTATTATGCATAAATCTTTTCCAAATCTTCTGACACATTCACACATTTATTGAAAAATAATTTTTACTGTATAATAAATGTTTTAAATAGTATATGTAAATTTATCTGGCACACAGTCTCAAAAACAGAATTCAATACATAAAAAGTATAATATATATACAGGGAGTGCAGAATTATTAGGCAAATGAGTATTTTGACCACATCATCCTCTTTATGCATGTTGTCTTACTCCAAGCTGTATAGGCTCGAAAGCCTACTACCAATTAAGCATATTAGGTGATGTGCATCTTTGTAATGAGAAGGGGTGTGGTCTAATGACATCAACACCCTATATCAGGTGTGCATAATTATTAGGCAAATTCCTTTCCTTTGGCAAAATGGGTCAAAAGAAGGACTTGACAGGCTCAGAAAAGTCAAAAATAGTGAGATATCTTGCAGAGGGATGCAGCACTCTTAAAATTGCAAAGCTTCTAAAGCGTGATCATCGAACAATCAAGCGTTTCATTCAAAATAGTCAACAGGGTCGCAAGAAGCGTGTGGAAAAACCAAGGTGCAAAATAACTGCCCATGAACTGAGAAAAGTCAAGCGCACAGCTGCCAAGATGCCACTTGCCGCCAGTTTGGCCATATTTCAGAGCTGCAACATCACTGGAGTGCCCAAAAGCACAAGGTGTGCAATACTCAGAGACATGGCCAAGGTAAGAAAGGCTGAAAGACGACCACCACTGAACAAGACACACAAGCTGAAACATCAAGACTGGGCCAAGAAATATCTCAAGACTGATTTTTCTAAGGTTTTATGGACTGATGAAATGAGAGTGAGTCTTGATGGGCCAGATGGATGGGCCCGTGGCTGGATTGGTAAAGGGCAGAGAGCTCCAGTCTGACTCAGACGCCAGCAAGGTGGAGGTGGAGTACTGGTTTGGGCTGCTATCATCAAAGATGAGCTTGTGGGGCCTTTTCGGGTTGAGGATGGAGTCAAGCTCAACTCCCAGTCCTACTGCCAGTTTCTGGAAGACACCTTCTTCAAGCAGTGGTACAGGAAGAAGTCTGCATCCTTCAAGAAAAACATGATTTTCATGCAGGACAATGCTCCATCACATGCGTCCAAGTACTCCACAGCGTGGCTGGCAAGAAAGGGTATAAAAGAAGAAAATCTAATGACATGGCCTCCTTGTTCACCTGATCTGAACCCCATTGAGAACCTGTGGTCCATCATCACATGTGAGATTTACAAGGAGGGAAAACAGTACACCTCTCTTAACAGTGTCTGGGAGGCTGTGGTTGCTGCTGCACGCAATGTTGATGGTGAACAGATCAAAACACTGACAGAATCCATGGATGGCAGGCTTTTGAGTGTCCTTGCAAAGAAAGGTGGCTATATTGGTCACTGATTTGTTTTTGTTTTGTTTTTGAATGTCAGAAATGTATATTTGTGAATGTTGAGATGTTATATTGGTTTCACTGGTAAAAATAAATAATTGAAATGGGTATATATTTGTTTTTTGTTAAGTTGCCTAATAATTATGCACAGTAATAGTCACCTGCACACACAGATATCCCCCTAAAATAGCTATAACTAAAAACAAACTAAAAACTACTTCCAAAACTATTCAGCTTTGATATTAATGAGTTTTTTGGGTTCATTGAGAACATGGTTGTTGTTCAATAATAAAATGAATCCTCAAAAATACAACTTGCCTAATAATTCTGCACTCCCTGTATATATATATATATATATATATATATATATATATATGTTCGAAAGTAAATTATCACAATATTGTAAACAATATGGTGTGGCCCAGTGACGTGCAGTGAGGTCAGAGGCTGGTGAGGCACTACATATGATACACCGGAGAAACACACATACAGAGGGCCGCAAGTACCCCCAACAGGGCAGGTTTAAATGATAGCTGAACCAGTGCACAGGTGACATAATCAGGTGATGGGTGAGAGCCAGTTAGTAACCACTGAGTTACTGATCAGCTGATTACTTCACATGTGCACCTATTCAGCTATAATGAAAACCTGGCCTGTTGGGGGTACTTGAGGACTATTGTTGAGAAACACTGTACTAAAGCACCAGCTCATCGGAAATGTATTGATTAGCTGGAGAATAAAGCACACATACTCTGCTCACTGACACCCACACACACTCTACTCACTGACACCCACACACACTCTGCTCACTGACACCCACACACACTCTGCTCACATACATACTCACACAATTCTGTGGCACAGTGCCAGTTACTAAGCAATTAGAATGAGACACAATCTCTTCTCTACTCACTACTTTATTGTAAAAATAGAAATAATTTACCATACAAGTTTTACACAAAGGACAAGTTATCAATACTGCCAACACAGCTGCTGCAATATGGTGTTCAAGAAACGCACGTGCACATCCCACTTAGGTATGCTCTTCAACAAAGGACACAAAAAGATAACAAAAGAATGAAGTATATAATAATAAAAGTAAAATATAAATGTTATTATTTTTTTGTGTGCAATTTCTATCTGAATGATGGAAATGTAATTATGACTTTCATGTTCCTTTCAAAAACTAATTTGATTTGCTGACATGGGGCCAGTAATAGTTGATGCTAATTCTCAAAATATAAATAACTAGAAAAGTCTATTAAAATAGCATGCTCTACCTCAATCATGAAAGTTTAATTTTAAATGTCTCCCTTTGACTATGTGTTTAACCAGTTACTTTACAGTGGCATTATTTCTAAAAACATTTAACTGCATTAATTACATATATTTTTTAAATGACTAATCTCCATTTTATTAATATAAACTTGTATAAAAGCAGCACATATTAAAAACACAATGCAACAGCTTTCAATTGATTTGTGAATTACAAGTTAACAGCAGTCTTTAAATAAATGGAGACAGAGAGAAAAATAAAAATAGATACTGCATCCTCTGACTGAACAGACATAACATACATGAGTTTGTACCTAATTAAATCAAATAACCATGAAAAAGGGAGGATTAGCAATATTCAATGTCAAAAACTTTAGTTTAAATAATGTGGACACTGCACACTTAACTTCAAACTCTGGGTTTTAAATGATGGATTTAAATTTGAATTGACCCTTTGACTTCCTGTCAGTATTGGGTTATGCTCACTTACTGCCCCCCCCCCCCCTGTTAATGAGCTGTATCTGAACACAATTTGTGAATCACAAGAGATGTAGAATACTACTTTACTCTTCTGCTTGGTGTCATCTGTTCTTAGGTTACCTCAGCTTCCAGTTGTGTCACATGACCCTGCTCACTGCATCCTCCTCCTGATTAATCTATATATCCTTCACTTGCTAGGAGGCATCAAGAGGGGTGCCTCCTATTGGTCCCAATTGTTGCTGCTAATATATTGATAGAACACAGATGGCGCTGCAGCACAGCTTTTCCTTTGACCCATGTACTGCAATGGAGAGAGGCGTTCCTGTACCTGCCTCTCCATAGCATTACATGGGGGGAAATATTTTTTGGGACTTTTTTTTGTTTTAATCAAAATTTAATTAAGCTTTGGCCACATATGGCAGGGTAGGCACTGCCTCCCCTGCCTCCCTCCTATGAGTGCACGTCCCTGGTGTGGCCACACCTACAACACTATTTAAAACTTCAAATCCTAAAGAGTCTCAAATAGCCTGTGTAATGAACTAGTTAATAGATAAAAAACACAAAGTTTAGAATTGATACTTAGTGTATGTCGGTACAAAGCTATAACAAAGTATCTAAAAACAAATACTCAGAGGTATGTATGTAGTTGAGAAAATGTGTAGGTTTCTGAAAATTGAATGTTCACAAAATTCATTCGCATCTGTGAAATAAATCTGGTACTAGGATGGTCACAGAGTTAAGATAATGTCTTGTGTATAGGCCTGAGATCCTTGCTATTTACTATCAGGTTCTTTAAATTATTTTTCCTGTAGCAGAATCGCTTTTGTGTCTGATTCCCAGAGTAGTGTAACATTAAATTCACCATAAAACACAAATCTCACATCAAGTTAAAAAGGACATAAAAATGTAGGGAGGTTTATTAAACCTTAAGTCCTACGGTCAGTGTAATGTAGGTAAATATAGGCAGTCTTGTCTTATCCAGCTTTTGATCAGTGCTAATATGCCTATCAATCAGGCTGATTTTCTATTACAATGTATAGAATTTATTCTAACATAATTATTTTAGCTTTAATTCTGAATACTTTCTCCAAATAAAAGGAACGGCGTTGGGTACGAGGTTTGCGCCCAGTTACGCAAATCTCTTTATGGGGAGATTTGAACAAACTAACATTCTTGATTCAAACTGGTGCGCAAACCTTGTACTCTTTAAACGTTATATTGATAATATGTTCTTCATCTGGAAAGGGGGTGAAGAACTCCTCCAAATGTTCTTTGAAGATTTAAACAATAACCAATAGGGTATTACTTTTACATATGAATATAATAAGAAACATATCAATTTTCTAGATATCTCTGTTGAAACAACTGATAATATAATAAAAACCAAAACTTTTTTTCAAAGAAGTTGACTCAATTAATTACATTCATTATGACAATTGCCACTACGATCAGTGGAAAGTAAATTTCCCCAAAAGCCAATTTCTTAGACTAAGGAAAAATTGTTCAGATACGAACGGCTACATTATACAAGCAAACACATTGAAAAATAGATTTATAGAAAGAGGCTACCATGAAGAATTGGTACAAGAAGCACTATTAAGTTCAGAGACAACTGAAAGAAAATCCCTTATGTCATCTAGAGTGAAAACAAATGATAGTAAAAATAATAATAAAAAAATAAATTTTGACACCACTTTTATTACAAATTATAGTGTAGACCATAATCTTATCTGGAAAATCATCCACAAACACTGGCATCTTGTTCAAAAAGATCCCCTCCTTAATTAAATAACTATAAAGAAACCCAAAATTGTATACAGAAAATCAAAAACCTTGAAATCAATTTTAGCTCCAAGTGAGTTTAAAAAACAAAATGCAAATTTTAATAAGGATGTATATGGTAACAAATTAGAAGGCTTTTTTTCATGCCATAAATGTAATTTTGATTTATTCACCTACTATAAACTATTGGAATATTATTTTATGATCCTATCCGCTGCCAAATAGTTATAGTGTGATTTGAACAATTGCCTATAAAAGCACATAACTTCCAATATATACTAGTGGGGATTTAGTGAGTATATGGAATATTATACCGTAAAATATACCTATGAGAAGGAAAATCTCTCTGAAAATACATAAATATACATGTTCACATTTTTGGGTAACATTTAAAAGATATCCGTATGACCTTTATAAGAATTTTTCATAAGATACAGAAATAAGGGTATGACATTGTATAATATGATATTTTAATGAAACAGTCCCGGAATATGATCATAATGAAAATATTCAGATAACCTTTTAAAACATGCATTGTATATACATATGGTATTAAAAGTGAAATGAAAAATATACACCGAGAAACATAATGATTATAACATTCTGGTACAATAAAAACTCAGGTAATTCAAATAGACTTCATTGTCAGTCTATAGTAAATAATATTCATACGTAATAATAAAATGTTAACATTTATAATTTAGAAATATTTAGGAAAACATTTGTTCTACCATAAGAATGTTGACCTTGTGACAATTACCTTTCAATATTAGCAGTGATGACATTTACCCAAAGCATTTATGCTTTACAACTATATATAAAAAACGCTTTAATAGTATTTGAAGTTAATTAAAAAAAACAACAAACACTTTTATGTCTTTCAGTTGTTCTTCTTTCCCATTGTTGACATTTATTTTAGATGTTTATTTCTACTATTTTTTTTAATTTTTTTTTTAAATATTATTTTTATTGAAAATTTAGGTATTGACAATGATAAGCTTCAGTATAACAGTGGTTCATAAAGGAGAGTATTAATATTTAGAGACAAATGTTCATATATTTCGCTGCTACTTTGTAGGCTATGGTTCCATAATCTTAATGCAGCCTTTCCATGTGGTCTCTCAAACAGGTAAGAAACGGGGCAAGGGGGAACAGGGAATCTATATAACAAATAAACAAACATTTTGATAAAAAAATGTGATATCTTACTTCTGCATGTCTTCATCTGGATCAGCACTGGCTCTTAAAATGTGTGTTCACTAAGGTATTGTAAAGTCTGTTCACTATAAGGAAGGAATCTGTGTTGTACAGAGCAATCTGTTTGCTAGTTGTGTGAGAATTAGGTGTGGTGGGTAATCTCTTCGTTTGGTAACTGTTGGTACAACTATCTAGCCCTAAGGAGAGGAGATAATAGTTTGAGGGGTATGTGGAGCAGTTGCAGTGTGTAGGGACTCCTGCCAGATAAACTTGGCATCTTAAAAGGTGTCAATTCTATTACGGCATAGGTAGCCATATTGTTCTAATGTAAATTGTTCCTCTACTTCCTCGAGCCACATTGTTTTAGAGAGGGTCAGGCGTTTTTTCCAGTGATGGGCTATTAGTTTTCTAACGCTATTAAGGCCTATTTGGAGCACTAATAGCCTTAAGTGACATGGAAATTTAGGTAGGTCGTTTAGTAACGCAATTTTTGGATTTAACGTTAGTTCAGTTGAAATGCTTTGTCTGAAATGCTGTTCTATCGTCCTCCATAGAGGACGTACTCTAGCACATCGCCACCACATGTGTATCAAGCTACCATGTCCCCCGCAGCAGCGCCAGCATCTGTCTGACAGGTTTGGGTAGATACTACTCAGCTTCGACGGGGTTAAATACCACCGTAGAATAATCTTATAATTAAGCTCTAATATTTCAGGCGAGGTTGAGGATTTTTTGACTAGTTTGAATATGTTGGCCCAGTTGTCTTCTGTTATATGACTGCCTATATCTATATTCCATTTATCTGTGTACAGGGGGCAGGGTGTCCCTAGTATTCTTGATTAAGAGTTTGCGGGAGAGCGACAGTGATCCTCTCGGTATAATCCCTCCATGACATATTGTTTCAAATGTGGTAGATGTTCTTAGTAGGTCAGTTTTAAATGGGGAGGTATGTACAAAGTGGTGTAATTGTGCATATTTCAGCCAATTATTGTATTTGCCATTGGCTATGCCGGTCAGTTGTCCCTTTCTAAAAGCTTGCCTGCTTCAGTAAAGTTGAGTAACGGGATAGTATAGTCCCATTCAGAGAGCCTCTGGAATCCTTTATCAAGGCCACCCACCATTTCCACATTCAGAACAATCGGGAATAGGGGAGATCTGCTAGTGGAGATATGAGGTCTGGTAGACGTTATATGATCCCAATTTTTAAATAAGTGTTTGTGGATATCTAGCTGTCTACATTGTGGTGGTCTTAAGTCGTTTGGTACCCAGCATAACGCGTGTACTAGTGGTGCCCTGAGTATGTGCGAGTCTAACGCCACCCAGGCCTTACATTCCTGTTTCCCATGCCTATCTAATATCTTTTGTAGCGTGACTGCTAAGTAGTACTCTTCAATTTTTGGTAAGCCTAGTCCCCCGTCAGCAGTTGATCTATACATTGTATCCCTATTCACTCTAGGTTTACACTTCCCCCATACAAAGGAATTAAGACTGTTTTGGAGTCGGTTTAAATACCAACAAGGTAAATGCATAGGTAATGTCTGTAATATTTATGTGATCCTAGGAAGCGTGGTCATTTTTATGGCCTGAACTCGTCCCCACCATGATAAAGGTTTGTTTGTCCACGTCTTGAGGTTGCGTTGTGTATTGTTTAGTAAAGCTATGTAGTTTTTGTCGAAAAGTGTTGTCTGCTTGGGAGCTAGATGAATCCCTAAATACTTAATGGAGTCATTTCTTAATTTTAGAGGGCATATCTTTGATAGGGAGAGAAATTGGGTGTCTGATAAAGTTACATTTAGGATTTCAGATTTCTGTTTGTTGACTAGGAAATTAGAATAATGTCCGAATCTGTCTAATTCTGTTAATATCTCTGGTACGGTCGTTAACGGTGAGGTGGTTGAAAATAATAAGTCGTCGGCAAATGCTGCAATTTTGTAGGATTGTCAAATGAAATACCCTTGATTCTCTGATTTTTATGGACGTGAGAGGTGAGGACCTCCATCATCAAAACAAACAAAATCGGTGATAGGGGGCAACCCTGGCGTGTGCCATTATGTATGGGAAATGTATCTGACAGTATGCCATTAACTTTAACTTTTGCATTTGGGCTTGAGTATAGGCGAAAGATTCTGTTAATTATTTTCGTGCCAAATCCAATATTTTTTAGAGTTTCTAGAAGAAATTGCCAGTCTGTCCGATCAAATGCCTTTTCGGCATCTATGGCTATCAGCACTGACTCTATTTTATGGGTCTTAGCATATTCAATGAGGGCCAGGGCCCTAAGTGTATTATCCCTGGCTTCTCGGCCAGGGACAAATCCCACTTGGTCAGTATGAACTATGTCGTTGAGAACAGAATTTAGACGGTTCGCTAAAATTTTCCCTAATATCTTGAGATCTGTGTTAAGCAGTGATATAGGTCGGTAACTACCCGGGTCTTCCTGTGGCTTGTCTGGTTTCAGGATTACGGATATGTGGGCTGCTAGTGAATCTTTAGAGAGTTGGGTGCCTTCATCTAGTGAGTTAAAAAGTTTTAATAGATGTGGGGCTAATGTGGGGCAGTGTTCTTTGTAGTACTGATTGGTTAGTCCATCAGGTCCTGGGCTCTTACCTGTTGGAAGACTCTTAATGGCTTTCACAATTTCTGTCAGAGTTATGGCTGTTTCCAAATCAGTCGTCTGTGCCTGCGTTAATTTGTTTAGGTCTGCTTTGGCTATGTATGCTATCATGTTTTGTATGTGGTCTTGGTGAGTATTTGCAGTTAGGTTGTATAATTGCTGGTAAAAGATTCGAAAGTTGGCGGCTATAGCTTTGCTGTCTCTGATGCATTCTCCTTGCCTGGTTTTAAGTTTGTGAATATATGTGAGAGTGTTTTTATCTCTCAGGGTGTTAGCAAGGATTTTGCCTGGGTGGTTCCCTTCATAAAAATATTTTTTCCGGAGTTGCAGCGCTTTTCTTTGGGCATCAGAGTAAAGTAGGGCTCTAAGCTCTTTTCGTACGGTGGTCAGAGTTGTTAGTAAGGTTCTGTCAGAAGGGGATTGCTTATGTTGAGTCTCCAGGTCGTTAAGTCTGTTAGTGAGTGTGTTTAGTTGGGTGTTGTATTGTTTTTTTAATATACGCTTTGTGTTTTATGCACTCTCCACGGATAACCACTTTGTGCGCTTCCCACACATATACAGTGGATGTGTTTCTAGATTTGCATTTAGATCAAAGTACTCGGCTAGAGCTGTCTTGAACTTTTGGGCTGTTGGTGGGTGGTGTAAGAGGTATGGGTCCAGTCGCCACATGAACGGGTGAATTGGGGAGTCGAGCCAGTTTAATTCTAGGGACACCATGGAGTGGTCTGACCATGCCATTGGTGTTATGTCAGTGTCTGATAGTAGGGATAGACTAGCTTGGTCGAGGAACAAGTAGTCGATCCTTGAATACATGGACCAGGGATGTGAAAAAAAGAATATCCGTGCTGTGTAGGGTGTTGTATTCTCCATGTGTCTATTAGTCCCATTTGTTTCAGGCATGAGTGCGTGGCATTAGGGGGCGTGACGTGTTGCTTGTGTTTGAGGATGTGAAATCAAGTACGGGGTCTAAAGTTACGTTCAAGTCCCCACCCATCACCACTGTGCCTTTACGTGACTCACGTATCATGAACTTGAGTTTATTAAAAAATGTGCTCTTGTTTGTATTGGGGGCGTACACATTGACTAGGGTGATTGGTCTATTGTATAGTAGGCCTACTAATATTAGTATTCTCCCTTCCTTGTCTGATATGGTATGGAGCAACTGAAAGGGTAGGGAGGTGTGTAAAAGGATGCCCACCCCATTTTTTTTTTCATGGGAGTTAAAAAAGCTGAGAGGGAAGTTTTTGTTAGAGAATTTAGGTTTGTTTGCCCGTGGAAAGTGGGTCTCCTGCACAAATATAATAGAGCCTTTTTGTTTAGCAAACCAATGTATCACAACTGACCTTTTAGTGGGCGAAATCAGGCCTTTAGCGTTTTGGGAGATAATTGTTAGTGGTCTAGGGGTCATGTGTAGTGCTCATGGAGGGGTCTGCTATTAAGTCTTCTGGACTTGTCTTACCGTAAGGAGGAGTTACCCGTTTCTGCCAAGATTTATGAGTGTGGTGTGCTGAAGAGGGTCCTAGGAGGCTGTGGTGCTTGCTGTGAACGTGACCTGAGGAAAGTGTGAGCCAGAGTGCCGATCCAGACTTTGCAGAGAATCTGAAATATAACAACAAACATTGATAAGTATAACATAACAGGATAAAGATTAAAACAATTAACATTTATAACAATTACAAAAAGGAATATGAAGGTAATCCCTTTTTTTCTTTTTCTCACTAAGTTACTAAACTTAAATGGGGGGAGGGTGGTAGCAATCTAAGGTCACTACCATTCCCCAAGTAGGGCTGGTGCTAACATTGTATTAAAATGGGGTTCCCTTCAATTTGTAAAAGTTCTGTCTATGGTGGTATGCATTAAACTGGGTGCAATTTGATAGGGAAGGATAGTATCCTCAAGTTTCTTGGGTGATGCAAGGGGGGTTTACTATAGGCCAGTGCCTAAGAGTTAATGTGAGCTTCTTGCTTGGGTAGCGAAGTCACTCTGGGTGTTGAAGTTGAGTTATTAGCTTTGGGCCCAATTTAGTGAGAGTTAGACCTCAAGGCGGGTTTGTGGAGGGGGCCAGCGTCTGACGAGAATCGGTGGGGTCTATTTTGCATTTCCTCGTAACTGTGTTCCATTTTTGTCACTGCAGTTTTGGTTGATAGGGGTCTGGCGTTGAATCTCTTCCGTTGTGCTCCATAATTTGGGGTATTTGCTTTGGCAGTGGAATATTCAGCTGTGTACAGAAGGAATCAAGATCTTCTAGGTCTTTGTAGGTGATTTCCTTATTGTCTTTGACTACTCTGATTGCAAAGGGAAAACCCCAACGATATGGGATTTGGTGATCTTGTAGGTGAGTGGTTAAGAATTTGACATTGCGCCGCCTAGTGAGGGTAAGCGGACTAAGGTCCGCAAAAAATTGTATTGTGGCCCCATCTTTATAGATTGGTGCCTTTTTCCTTGCTGCATTTAGCAGTTTTTCTTTATCTGTGAAATTATGGCATCGTAGAATAATGTCTCTTGGTGGCGCTTTAGGTGAGGGCTTGGGCTTTAATGCCCTGTGTACTCTGTCTAAGGAGATGTCTGCAGTCTCTTCACTATCTAGAAGAAAGTTGAACAGGCCTTGCAAATATTGTTGGAGTTTGGTGGTTAGGATTTTTTTAGATAATCCTCTAATTCGTAGATTTTGGCGTTGGCCACAGTTATCTAAGTCCTCTATTTGCCTCTGCATTTGTCTTATCTCTTCTGTTTGGTGTTGGAGCTGCATAGAGTGTAAGTTAATTGGTTCTGAGATTTCTTCTGCATGCTCTTCTAGTTGAAGTACCCTATTACTTAGGTCAGTGATTTCCTTTTTGACATCAGAGAGTCCCTCTTTTATAAGTAGGCTGACCTGAGTCATGAAGGATGCAAAGTCTTCTTTAGTTGGCAGAAACTGTAAATCTGCTTTAGTTATGGGAATGAGAGGGTCCATTTGTATATTATCAACCTCTTCCTCGTGTGTGCTATCAGAGCTGTGCGGGGAGCTAGGTGTCATGCTTGTTTTAGCCTCCACAGTTTTGAAAAATGAGTTCAATTTTGTAGATGGTGCCACAGCTGGTTTGCTAGCTTTGTCCCCTTTAGGAAGGCACTTGGACGACATTACAGATCTGAGTGCTTCATTGATGTGTAGCTAGGAGCTTGTTTTATAGGTTTAGGCATGATGCAGATATTGGTGTTGGTGGCTAATGTCTCACTCTCCTGACCGCTTTAATAATTTAGCAAGTGGCTGCAAGTCAGGGCTGGAGGATCTGGTGTGTTTGTTTATTCCCTGGTGAGGCCGTTGCACTCTAGACCCTTACTTCTGCTGCTTGTGTTATTGTCCCAGGGTATTAAAAAGAGTCTCACCCCACTGCACCCTTAGTCTGGTCGCCGGTCTGGATGTTCGTCCGGTTTGGAGGGGACCTATGTGTTTGAGTCTGGTGGTGTTGTTCTGTTTTGTGGGCCTGTTGTGCCCCAGTCACTGAGAATGCGTGCAGTCGTTACCGCTCAGTGTTTTAGTTGAGGTGTCTGTCGTGGGCTTAGTTGAGAAGCATACTTATCTCCCAAAGGGGTCTTCCTTCTGCTGACAGCCCGATTCCTCTATCCGGACCTATCGTTGTTGCAGCGTATGTGCTGCTGGGCAATGCTGCGTAGTTGCGGTAAGCGGCGGGATCTCTGTGTGAGGTCTGTATTTTATAAAAATTGAGCAATTTGGCGTGCTTCTTCGCTTAAAGCCTGTGTGGGCATCTTATTGGGCATTTTTGAATATTGGGAACCCCTGTATTTAGGCCCTTATGGGGAACTTCACTTAAGTTGCAGCCATGCTGGTCCATGGCTCGGCTCCGCCCCCTATTTCTACTATTTTTAAATTGTGATTTTGTAACTTTTTTCTTTTGCCACCTAAGTTGTCTGTATATTCTATTTGTTATTACAAAATCACTTAAAAGTAGCCTTGACTAGCTCTTAAGGACACGTGCTTTACCCTGTATGGTGGCTGCGTTCTGGACTGTTAGTGTGTCAGTCTCACCTCTGTGTGACCCCGCTATTTCTGCATGCCTTGGGTGAGGCATTGCAGATATAGTGTAATGGCAGACACCCCAGGCTAGCGAGCACAGGGACAGGGTGTCCCACTGTCAGGGTTTTACCATTCTGTACCTTTAACTTCTAATTACCATACTGCTATTTAAGGCTCCACCTAGTGTTGAACGTTGCTTGGTAATTTGTTCAGTCACTCACTGTTCCTGAACGCTACACACCCAGCTATTCCCTCCTGTCTAAGTTGGGATTTCCTTCTACTGATACTAATTTCCAGTTTCTCAAGACTTGTGGAATTGCAGCACCTCACCTCTGATCCTGTCTCTCACACTGCTGCTTGCTTCCTGTACACTCGCATGCTGGTCCGTTGGCGTGTGACGTCACGCCCGACTTGTCTCCGGGTGAAACCACAGCTGCCACACACACTCACTGAATCTCAGCACACGCTGTCTGTGTTGCCTCTTCGGTAATACCGCTCTGCTCCACGCTGAGGATACTAATTGGGAAGCCGGTTTGTATATTCTACCATCAGGATTTACCGGTCTGTATTACCAATGTACAAATAAGGATATCTTGCCTCTCATGTCATTTGTTTCTGCTTTGCCTCAAGTAATCAAGTTTACCTGCCATACCAAGCTATTAACCAGCTTATTTCATGTACTAACTTTGATATCATTTCTTCCGTTTGTGGTTCATTACATTTACTTGCATAGTGACTTCTGCAAATCTAACATTATGCTTCAAGGTACTGCTCCCTCTAGCATTAACCACTGATGTACTTTATGTGCTTAAACTGACTTTAACCCAGCAACTACTTATTACTGCATATCTTATATCCGGCTGTAAATGACCTGTGAACCTACCTTGCACAACTATAACTAAAGAGTGTGTGTGTGTGTGCAAGCTATGTAAATATTTTATATGTCTGTGATGCAAGTCTGCAACTAACTTGGAAAGTGAATAAGTTTTTGATTCTCTCTAAACTTTGGAATTGGAGTTATTCTACATTACATACTATATTGTGGTTTTGCTCATTCCATTTCTCTTGTATACCATCTTCACACTGTATCCTACAGTAGTGACCCTCAGATCTATGAGCATAACAGGGTTCCACAAGTTAGATCTTAGTGAACCCGAGGTAAGGTGTGAGACTGAGTGGTCCTGCATAAAAACAAGGGTACTAGTTCATACTTAAACATAACATATTACCAAGCCTTATAAAAAATAACTAGTACCTTGTTAAATGGATATAACAAAGCTTTACAATAGGGTTGGCTCCCTAGCTCAAAGTATGGATCACATGATACAGGGACTAAGGGAGATACAATTGGAGAACCAGAACATCAGAAAATTCATTAATGACCATCTTGCCAGTAAGCCTCCCGTAGATGAAACCTCAGCTGAACCTGTAATTAGCCCTCCTGAAAAATTCTCTGGGGAGAGAGCTTTGTTTAGGGATTTCAAGAACTCTTGTACACTGATGTTTACTTTGAAACCTAAATCATACCCAACAGATAGGGTCAGGGTATTAACTGTTATCTCATTCTTACGTGGTCAGGCCAGGTCTTGGGCTAATGCCTATTATGAAAAAGATGATCCCATCTTAAATTCTCTCGATGCATTCTTTACTGCCATGTCTCTGCTTTATGAGGATCACAATAAACAGAACACAGCAGAAACAGCTATCAGGTCCTTACGTCAAGGGAAAAGAGTCGTGGAAGAATATATCACGGATTTCAAACGTTGGGCACCGGACACTCAGTGGAACACTCCAGCTTTAAGGAATCAATACCGGTTAGGTCTCAGTGAAGCAATAAAAGATGAGCTTGCACGTGGTATCATTCCTGATGATTTAGAAGCTCTCATGACACTCAGCATAGGTACAGACCGAAGGTTAAGGGAAAGAAAATCTGAAAGATCCTTTACTGATGCAAGCTACAGAAGAATATCCACTTATCATGCTACACCTTCAACCTTACAAGGTCCTCTGATGAACCTATGGATGTAGCAGTGATTTCGTGGTCCTCTAAAACCCGAAGAAAAAGCTAGGCGCAAATTACTGAACCTTTGTCTATACTGTGCTGATAAAGATCATACTGTTAAGGATTGTCCATTACTTCTTCGCCAAAAGAAGGGTAAGACACGTCCTAGTTATCATATAATCAATATGGTACATGATTTCAATTCTCATTTGTCCCTTCCTCTTTCCCTACAGTGGCATCATCGGAAGATAGACGTACAGGCCGTAGTTGACTCTGGCGCATCTGGGAATTTTGTAGATATTTCTTTTGTTGTTAAAAGTAAGATCCCACTAATAAAAAAGAGTGTTTCACTTGCTATACGTTTGGTTGATGGCTCTCTATTCAGTTCAGGTCCCATAACACATCACACCATTCCCATTACTGTGATAACAAAGTCTGGTCATATTGAGCAGTTGTCTTTCGATGTACTTCCCACTTCAGTTTATCCTATGATACTTGGCTTAAACTGGTTAATAAGACATAACCCCACTATCTCTTGGTGTGAAGGTTCTGTGATCTTTGATTCTGCATTTTGTAAACATTCATTTTTTACTAAACACTCTTTATACCATTTATCTGTCCATAGCCTACCTGATTGTTATAAAGAATTTAGTGACGTTTTTGCTAAGGTTGAGGCAGACACACTACCACCACACAGGTCTTATGATTGTCCTATAGATCTCATACCAGACAGTACCATACCTATTGGTCATATATATCCGCTTTCAGAGCCAGAGTTAGCTCATTTGAAAGACTATCTGGATGATAACTTGAAAAAAGGCTTCATTAGACCCTCCACATCCTCCGTTGGAGCATCTATGTTTTTTGTTAAGAATAAGGATGGTAGCCTTCGTCCAATCATTGACTATAGGCAACTTAACAAATGTACAAAGAAAAACAGATACCCCCTGCCTCTCATTCCTGAACTAATTGAACGGTTACGTGGTGCTGTTATTTATACAAAACTGGATCTTAGAGGTGCCTACAATTTGATTAGGATGAGAGCAGGGGATGAGTGGTTAACAGCCTTCCGTACACGTTACGGCCTTTATGAATACACTGTGATGCCGTTTGGCTTATGCAACGCTCCGGCGACATTTCAGTGTTTCATAAATGATGTTTCATGATCTCTTAGATGTTTGTATTGTCATCTATCTGGACGACATTCTTATATTCTCAGAGTCATACGAAAAACATGTGTCTCATGTGAAGCAGGTTTTATTACGATTAAGAGTCCACCGTCTTTTCGCTAAGCTTGAAAAGTGTATATTCAACACAGATACGATTTCCTTTTTAGGATACAACATATCACCTTTAGGTATCTCCATGGAATCTAACAAGGTGGACGCTGTAACCAATTGGCCTGTTCCCCGTAATAAGAAAGAAATCCAGAGATTTTTAGGGTTTGCGAACTTTTATCGCAAATTCATTAAAGGGTTTTCACATATTGTTCAACCACTGACTTACTTAACACGTAAACATATAAAATTTGTTTGGAATCAGTCAGCAGAAGATTCTTTCATTAGCCGTAAACAGAAATTTATTACAGCTCCGATTCTACAGTTCCCAGATCCCAGTTGTCAATATACCCTGGAGGTTGATGCTTCCGAGTATGCTCTTGGGGCAATACTTTCTCAAAGAAAGTCTCCTACAGAACCTCTTCACCCAATATCTTACTACTCCAGAGTAATGACCTCTGCAGAAATGAATTATGGTATTGGTGATAAGGAGCTTCTTGCTATCAAATCCGCTCTAGAGTTCTGGAGACATCTTCTGGAAGGAACACAACACCCTATTCTGATATACACTGACCATCGGAATCTTGAATTTTTGAGATCCAACAAAACCTTGACTTCACGTCAAGTCAGGTGGAGTCTTTTCTTTTCACGATTTGATTATATCATAACATATAGACCCGGCTCCAAAAATCTCAAGGCAGACTCTCTTTCTCGAAAGGATCCGAAACCTTTGCATATAGAAACACCAGAATCTATCATACCCTCAGATAGAATAATCTGTTTGACTACAGGCTTCAAAACCACCTTAAAACAGCATCTGTCACAGGACTCTTCTTTACAGCAACTGGGTTTAAGCAAACATCCGGATGGTTTGTACTACCATGAGAGTCTACTGTATATACCTGAAGTTCTCAGAGAAGAGATTGTTGGTTATGCTCATGACTCACTCCTAGCAGGTCATCCTGGGGTCCATAAGACTTTGCATTTATTGAAGAGAGATTATTGGTGGCCCAAAATGGTGGACACAGTCACTCGATACGTACAAAGCTGTCCCACATGTACCACCAAGAAACACCCACATAATCGCCCTTATGGATACCTTCTTCCGCTTCCAATCCCAGACAGACCTTGGACAGATATCGCCATGGATTACATAGTGGACTTACCAACTTCATCAAATTACAACACCATATTAGTAGTGGTTGATTTGTTTTCTAAAATGGCTCATTTCATCCCCCACAGGGGTCTTCCAACAGCTTCAGAAACTGCCTCTTTATTCCTAAACAACATAGTGAAACTTCATGGATTGCCCAAATCTGTCACTACGGATAGGGGGTCACAATTCACATCTAGGTTTTGGACCCAGCTATGTCGTACCCTCAATATCTGTAGGAGACTTAGCTCAGCCTATCATCCCCAGACGAATGGGCAGACGGAGAGAACTAATCAGTCACTTGAGCAGTATCTCCGCTGCTACTGTACCTTGGAACAAGATAATTGGCACTCACTTCTGGCCACTGCCGAATTTGCTCATAACAGCTCACTACACTCCTCTATGAAAACCACACCATTTTACGTCAACTATGGGTTTCATCCAACATACCATCCTACCTGTACTTCTGATTCTACACTACCAATGGTAAACGATACAGTCAATTCAATTGCTAATGGTTTTGCCTCTTTAAAAACAGTTCTACAGGAGGCACAAACCACCCAGAAACATCATTATGATTTACGCAGATCTAAACCTCCGGATTATGCTGTTGGTGACAAGGTCTGGCTTAGTACAAAAAAACCTACGTTTGAAGATCCCTAGTAAAAAATTAAGTGCTTTATATTTGGGACCATATGAGATTATTAAAGTAATCAATCCTAATGCTGTGACTCTTCAATTACCACCTACTCTGAAGATACATCCAACGTTCCATGTGTCCTTGTTAAAGCCCTACTCCTTGGTCAGGGGTAACCTACAGGGTTCTTCTGTTGTTCCTCAAGTGAATGATGATGTCGAATATGAAATTGATTCTATCTTGGACTCCAGATACCTTCATGATCAGCTCCAGTACTTGGTAAGATGGAAGGGCTATGCTCCTGAGGAGGATTCGTGGGAGCCGTCCTCTAACTTCTCCGCCCCCCAACTTCTCTCTTTGTATCACCGGAGAAATCCTGACCGTCCTGGTCCTTGATCCGCGGAGCGGCTCCTTGAGGGGGGAGTTCTGTCAGGGTTTTACCATTCTGTACCTTTAACTTCTAATTACCATACTGCTATTTAAGGCTCCACCAAGTGTTGAACGTTGCTTGGTAATTTGTTCAGTCACTCACTGTTCCTGAACGCTACACACCCAGCTATTCCCTCCTGTCTAAGTTGGGATTTCCTTCTACTGATACTAATTTCCAGTTTCTCAAGACTTGTGGAATTGCAGCACCTCACCTCTGATACTGTCTCTCACGCTGCTGCTTGCATCCTGTACACTCGCATACTGTTCCGTTGGCGTGTGACGTCACGCCCGACTTGTCTCTGTGTGAAACCGCAGCTGCCACACACACTCACTGAATCTCAGCACACGCTGTCTGTGTTGCCTCTTCGGTAATACCGCTCTGCTCCACGCTGAGGATACTAATTGGGAAGCCGGTTTGTATATTCTACCATCAGGATTTACCGGTCTGTATTACCAATGTACAAATAAGGATATCTTGCCTCTCATGTCATTTGTTTCTGCTTTGCCTCAAGTAATCAAGTTTACCTGCCATACCAAGCTATTAACCAGCTTATTTCATGTACTAACTTTGATATCATGTCTTCCGTTTGTGGTTCATTACATTTACTTGCATAGTGACTTCTGCAAATCTAACATTATGCTTCAAGGTACTGCTCCCTCTAGCATCAACCACTGATGTACTTTATGTGCTTAAACTGACTTTAACCCAGCAACTACTTATTACTGCATATCTTATATCCGGCTGTAAATGACCTGTGAACCTACCTTGCACAACTATAACTAAAGAGTGTGTGTGTGTGTGTGCAAGCTATGTAAATATTTTATATGTCTGTGATGCGAGTCTGCAACTAACTTGGAAAGTGAATAAGTTTTTGATTCTCTCTAAACTTTGGAATTGGAGTTATCCTACATTACATACTATATTGTGGTTTAGCTCATTCCATTTCTCTTGTATACCATCTTCACACTGTATTCTACAGTAGTGACCCTCAGATCTATGAGCATAACAGGGTTCCACAAGTTAGATCTTAGTGAACCCGAGGTAAGGTGTGAGACTGAGTGGTCCTGCATAAAAACAAGGGTACTAGTTCATACTTAAACATAACACCCACAGTCCCTGTGATACCAAGCTTATTAGTGGGATGCCTCCATTCTTGAGATACATGCTGCGATCAGCGAGTATTATGCTGTTGCTGGAACCTTGCATGTGCTATAACTGTCAAAATGAGAGTGGAGGGCCCTCTAGTGGGCCTGTAACAGCATTAAGGGATTACCAACTTGAAGTCTGGAGGATTGTGGAGTGTGTTTGTTACAATGTTGCAGGCGAGGAGGAGGTCTTTTGTGCTTACCTTTATAGGTTCCTGCAGCAGGGTGTCCGGCCTCTTTTCGGTTCCAGACTTCAAGGAGAAAGTTTCTGCTGTATTCCTGAAGTAATAGTTGGAAATGTATAGATCCAGGAGGAAATCTCTGCCACCTAAGAGATACAGGGAGGTTGTGGAAATGACATCCAGGAAGAGAGGACCTGCAAAACAGATGGAGGAGCATGGGTCTGATGAAGTGGTACCCCCTACCCCCCAGAAAGATAGGCCCCAGAGGAGTTTTAATAAAGGGAAGGGGCCTGCCAAGGGCGGGAGAAGGGGATCAGGGCCCAAGGCTGGTGTGGGTAATATAGCCCATGCCGGGGAGGGCCAGGTGAGGCCTGGTTTAGGCCGTAGTGAGGATGGGTCAGGGCCTAGTGTAGGTCAGCAGGGCCCTCTGGTATCAGGGACGCCTAGCAGTAGCCTAATAGGGGGCGAGGTGGCAGGTCACTTGGCGGCGCTAACGCCGGAGGCCGTGACGGCGGTCCTGGCCTTGGCCCAAACCTTGTCTCAATTGCCCCCTGGGCATGGGCAGGACCGGACCGCGGCCCCGGCGGCCGGTGGTGGGGCTGTTGTGCAGGCCGGAGGTGTGGGGCCTGCATCGCAGGCCCAGGCAGAGTGCGCAGCGGCACCCGCCCTCTCGGATGACGGATCCCGCGAGACGTACTCCTCTAGTTCAGAGGAGGAGGAGCGCGGCCACCATCTTGGAGGGCGGGCAAGCGGAGGAGACGCCACGCGTGACCGGAGCGGCCCAGGTAACTTGGGGAGGCTTCCGGTCATGGGTGGTGGGTCAAACGGAGGCTCTGGAGGGCAGCGGGCGCAAGTACCTGGGGTGGCCAGGGCCGCAGGCGAGACAGAGGCGAGAGACAGTGGAGGAGAAGGGCCCAGTACAAGCGCGCATGCGCGCGCGGCGGTCAGAGGCCTTGGCACTACTACGCATGCGCACATGGGTATGAGCGCTTGCGGTTGGGCAAGTGGAGCAAGTGTGGCTGGAGCAAGGGGGCAGAGAGTGAGCAGTGATGTGGGGTCAGGCATGGTGGTGCCCCGGTCAGGGGCACAAGCAAGCTTGCATGGTGGCACGAATGGCAGCAGGGGTATGACCGGACTCGCTGTGAGGACACAAGGGGGAGTCATGGATGGAAGCGAGAGGGGATTTTACGGGCATGAATGCAGTGAAAGAAGGGGGGCGCATGCGGGGATAACGCATGTCGTTGAGGACAGAGCACTGCATGACAGGTGTGGTGAAGTGATGCATGGAGGACACAGAGGTGTAGAGATTGTGAACCATGAGCAGGGCGGTGTGAGACAGGTTGTGCCCGCGTGTTTTGTGAATGATGCCCAAGGGCATAGTGGCTTGGTGCAGGAAGAAGTTATAAGAAAGGCAGTTGAGGCGGCGCTGCGTGAAGTGGCCAGGCAACAGGCCTCCCAAGGGTTGCGTGCCCACGCCCTGGAGGGGCCTGGTCAGGAAGCCATGATAAGAAGGGCTGTTTCATCAGCCCTGGGGGTGAATACTGTGGGGGAACAGAGGGTGGAGGGTAGGAATGTTTCTTTTGACTCTCCTCCCGTTGGCCAGAGTACTCCCCAAGTTACTTTGTCTCCACAGGTGCAAAATAGGTCTGCGTCAACGATGGCTTCTGAGTCTTCCAGTGCATTGGTGGTGGCGGGGTCAAGCAGGGAACAGGCTGTTCATCCAGGAACATCTGCGCAAGCACCCGTCGACGCTGAGGGAACTGGAACTCGTGAGTACTATGCACATCAAACATTACACACTGACACGGGGTCTTCAACTAGTGGGTCAGGTTCAGAGAGTGGAGAGGACCTGGGGCTGGTTGGGAAAGGGCAGCGTAGGATGTTTAGATGGATCAAGAAAATGGCAGCGGGGCACGCGAAGGATAGGGCTGGGGGACCAGGGCCTGCGGACCAGGAGCACGGACCTAGCGGGCCTGGGGGCAGTGGGCCAGGGGTCCCTGTGCCACGGAAGGTGGCCGCGCAAGGGGACACATACCCATGCCTAGTACATTCACTGTATGGTCATCTGAAGACAAAAGTAGGAAAAAAGATCCAGGAGGGTCGATATGTGAATATCTTCGACCTCTCCCTCGATGCGTTTCGAGCAAAAGAGAGGGCCCTGGATGGGTCTGGGCCAAAAAAGGTTCGCAGACCTGAAACATATGAAGAATGGCTTAAATGTTTCAGGGTGCTAGCGGCTTGCTACGTGGATAGGTGGCCGCTACAGGGCCACAACCTCTTTAAGTACCAAGATACTATAGAGGACATCCACGCTAGATTCAAAGAGGGGGCATGGAGAGAGTATGATATGGCCTTCAGGAGGAAAATGGTGGGAAACACCTTACTGCATTTCGGCACGCAAGACATGCACTTGTGGTCGAAATTGGGGCTAGAAGGAGGCGCAACGCCACCTGCCCAGGCGCGGCAGGGGTTGCCCCGGCCGGGTGCAAGGACAAGCAGGCGGGGACGCGAGTGCTGGAAATTCCAGGACAAATCGTGCGAGAGGGGGAGCAGTTGCTCCTTTCGGCACATCTGCAGATACTGCGGAGGCCCCCACTCAGGGATGGATTGCGTTAAACGCAAGGAGCAGGGGCAGCTTAAACCAGCTCAGAAACCAGGAGCTGTGGGTAAGGGCCCCAACCCCGCTTAAGCTGCCTCCGATGCTAGCATGGCTAGATAATTATCCAGACCGGGAGGCGGCGGAGCTGCTTCGGGTCGGTCTGGAATGGGGTTTTGAGATACCAATCTTGAGAGAGGTACTGGGAGTGAAAGGGCACAAGAATTTAAAAACGGCCTACGAATTCCCACACGTGGTGAGGGAAAAATTGGCTAAAGAATTGGCAATGGGGCGGGTGTCTGGCCCGTTCGCCGAGCCCCCAATTGACGGCCTGGTGGTGTCGCCTTTGGGAGTGGTGCCAAAAAAGGACACGGGGAAGTTCAGATTGATTCATCACCTGTATTTTCCAAAAGGGGGATCGGTCAATGACGCGATTGACCCCGAACTCAGTTCGGTACATTATCAATCCTTTGATAATGCGCTAGAGGTGGTCAGGGCTTGTGGTCCTGGTGCGCTGATGGCAAAACTGGACATTGAGTCGGCATTTAGGCTATTGCCGCTTCATCCTTCAGCTTTCAGGCTTATGGGGATGAAGTTTGAGGGTTCCTACTACGTGGACAGGTGTCTCCCAATGGGGTGTTCCCTGTCCTGCTTGCTATTCGAGTGTTTCAGTACTTTTCTGCACTGGGTGGTCGAGACAGCGTCTGGGGGTGGGGCGATTGCCCATTACCTCGATGACTTCCTGTTGGTGGGGGGAGCAGGGGGCGCTGAGTGCGAACGACTCATGAAAGTCATGGTAGACATGATGGCAGGTTTTGGGGTACCACTGGCGGATGATAAGACGCAGGGTCCCTTTACGTGTATAACATTTCTGGGAATAGATATTGACACGGTTCAGGCCGTTTGCAGACTGCCGGTGGACAAGGTGCAGCGGATGTTGCAGACGGTCCGGTCAGTCAAGGGGAGCGAGAGGGTCCCCATTAGGGAGGTCCAGTCATTGCTGGGTCTCTTGAACTTTGCGGGGCGGGTGATCCCCATGGGTAGGGTTTTCAATCGCCGTTTGGAGGGCCAATTGAAGGGTCATTCTGGGCGAGCAAATTTGGCATGCATAACGGACGAGATAAAGGAAGATTTGGGAGTTTGGGAAAACTTTCTGAAAAACTTCAATGGGGTTTGCCTCTGGAGGCAACCACCAGTGTCTAATCAAATACTGCACCTCTTCACGGATGCAGCAGGGAGCTCCGGTTATGGGGCATACCTGGAAGGGGAATGGAGTGCGGCTCCGTGGCCCAGCGAATGGATAGCAGCTGGATGTATCAGGAACTTGACTCTATTGGAGTTGTTTCCGATAATCGTAGCGGTGGAAATATGGGGGGATAAGTTGGCGAACAGATCGGTGGTATTCTGGACAGATAACCTGAGTGTGGTGTACGCCATTAATCGGTTGTCGGCGGCTTCACCTAATGTCGTTCGCTATCTGAGGCACCTAGTGTTGCGCTGCTTGCAGCTCAACATCTGCTTCACTGCCAAACACGTCCCAGGAGTGCAGAACGTGATAGCTGACGCACTCTCTCGATTCAATTGGGGGCAGTTTAGGAAAGCAGCACCCAAGGCGGCGAAGGAGGGTCTAATGTGCCCATCTTATCTTTGGCAGCTGATGAAGGATGGGAAGGCATCCTCGGCTTAGTTAAGGCGTCCTTGGCTCCGAAGACATGGTCCACGTACCTGGGCCACTGGAACAAATGGGAGGAGTTCTGTCGTCAGAAGGACGTACAGGTACAAGGGGCCACTAGTGTGCATGTGTTGGAATGGCTGGCATGGCTGAGAAGGGATGGAGTTAGCAAGGCTGGAGCTGCGGGTAGGCTATCAGCAGTGGCATTCTTTAACAGAGCACTCGGTTTCAGGGATCACTCCAGGATGTTTCTGGTTCAGAAAGTTCTGAAGGGCTGGGGGAGAATGGTTCCTAGGGTTAAGGACCCCAGGGAACCAATCACGGCCAGTAGACTGAGGCAGTTGGCGTTTGGGTTAAAGGAAGTGTGTAAATCCGATTACGAGATATTACTCTTTCAAACGGCTTTTGCAATAGCATTCGCCGGGGCCCTTCGGGTGAGCGAGTTAGTCTCATCATCCAAAAGGGAGGGTTCAGGGGGAGTCCTGGCGAAACATGTGCGCTTGGCGCAAGGGAAGGTGCTATTATTTGTCCCTCGGTCCAAAACGGATCAAGAGGGTAGCGGGACTTGGCTACCCCTGGCCAACCAGGAGGAAGCTTTATGCTGTCCAGCCCGTTGTGTAGCGGAGTTTTCTAAACTCCGGTCAGCGCAGTGTGAACAGTTTCTCGTCCATGAGGACGGGTCAGCGCTGTCGATATTTCAGTTTCGTAGAGAGCTCGCAAAAACAGCGGTGGTTGCAGGCCTGGATCCCAAGAGGATTGCTGCCCATTCGTTCAGGATTGGGGCCGCGACTAGTGCGGCAGAGAAGGGTGACTCCCCAGCGGAAATAAAGAGACTGGGGAGGTGGAAGTCAGCGCAGTTCAAAGTATATGTTAGGCCCACACCGGGAACGCATTGCTGAGGCAGATGCTGATCGTGACCCCTAGAGGTACGGGCAGGGTCTCGAAGGGGGTACCCCAAGCTTCACGGGTTGTGTGGTTTTGGGGGAGGGATGCGGGCTGTAATTGGAGTAAACTGTGGGGGTTTGTGTTAGGGGTCAGAGCGTGACCAGCTAATAGGGTATCGTCTGTTTCACCAGGTACATTGGGAAGTTCACCCACGGTTCGAGTTTGGATAATAGGCCACTCCTTTATCCATTGGGCTTCCATCAGGGCGCTGCGGATGCCGGAAGGGCAGCAGCTTGGATTCCAAACGTCCAGGGCCAACTTTCGGTGGTTAGGACGCAGGGGTCTTGTTTGGGATGATTTGCCAGCATTGTTGCAGGAGGCACACAAAAGGTGGGGGCAGCCCCATGTGATAGTGCTACACCTGGGAGGTAATGACTTAGGGTCATTGCCGGCTTTAGACCTTATTAAAAGGATGACAGCCGATATTAAGTGGGTCCACACGTGGTTGAAGGAGGTCAAAATCGGGTGGTCCAATGTGGTTGATCGGCTGCATTGGAGGCACATCGTGACCCAGAAGGCGGCTTATAACGTGCGCAAGAAGGTCAATAGGGAGTTGGGGAGAACGGTCACTGCCCTGGGGGGCTTCGTGATTCGTCACGATGGAATAACGGCTGACAAAAAGGACCTATTTCGACCTGATGGGGTACACCTGACGGATGTTGGGTTGGACATATTCCTAAAAGACATTAGGAGCGCCTTGTTAAGAGTTATTTAGTTAAAAAAAAAAAGTGTGTTTAATTGTTAATTGTTATTTAATTTGATTGTACAGTTGTAAGGTTTTGCTATTTATAGGTGCCTGTCGGTTTGTATATGGCGGCAAGAGAACGCTTGGCTCTTGTGGCGGGTGGTCAGGGCCCTGGGGAGCGGGCACCGAGAGGGAAGAGTGACGGTCTAAATTGGGGAGGGGTTACGCCCGCCAGGTGCTGGCCTGGGGGTCCTCTCCCTTGCGAATAAGACCGAATATCTCTAAACCATCACAGCTCTCTCTCAGTGCCATTGGGCGTGACAGCCGGGTGTCACGCTGCAAACACCGAAAGGGGCCTTGACCATCTGCTTAAAGGGGCTAGGTTTGGGTAAGATGCCGCCAACGTTGTGTTACGAACTTGTTGCCAAGTTTGGTATTAAGAATTAAAGTGCCTAAGATAATTGGTTAACACTTAGGTACTAGTTATCCGTTTATGTTAATAAACGTGACCGTGACCGGTCTTTCTCTCCCAACATGGTGTGTTTGTCTTTTATTCAGGTATGCTACACTACGTAGGACGTAATAGGGGGTTAAGACCTTATGAGAGTGGAGGGCCCTCTAGTGGGCCTGTAACAGCATTAAGGGATTACCAACTTGAAGTCTGGAGGATTGTGGAGTGTGTTTGTTACAATGTTGCAGGCGAGGAGGAGGTCTTTTGTGCTTACCTTTATAGGTTCCTGCAGCAGGGTGTCCGGCCTCTTTTCGGTTCCAGACTTCAAGGAGAAAGTTTCCCGCCCACCCGTCCCTGGAGTAGCTGTGGTTTGGCGGCGATGCGGCTTGGTAGGGTGAGTTAACCCGGCTGGGGTAGGTTTACTTGAGCTAGCCTTTGGTAAGCCCGGGTTTTTAATATAGTCATCCACCTCTATCAGTAGGGTTGCACGATTCGATTGTTAGAGGTTACCTTACCGGGTTGGATGGATGCCTTGGCAGGCGGGTGGTCAGGGCCCTGGGGAGCGGGCACCGAGAGGGAAGAGTGACGGTCTAAATTGGGGAGGGGTTACGCCCGCCAGGCGCTGGCCTGGGGGTCCTCTCCCTTGCGAATAAGACCGAATATCTCTAAACCATCACAGCTCTCTCTCAGTGCCATTGCGCGTGACAGCCGGGTGTCACGCTGCAAACACCGAAAGGGGCCTTGACCATCTGCTTAAAGGGGCTAGGTTAGGGTAAGATGCCGCCAACGTTGTGTTACGAACTTGTTTCCAAGTTTGGTATTAAGAATTAAAGTGCCTAAGATAATTGGTTAACACTTAGGTACTAGTTATCCGTTTGTTAATAAACGTGACCGTGACCGGTCTTTCTCTCCCAACATGGTGTGTTTGTCTTTTATTCAGGTATGCTACACTATGTAGGACGTAATAGGGGGTTAAGACCTTAGTGAATTACTGTGTATACAATAACTGTGCTGGTTTCAGGCTCACTGGACAATCACTGGATGCCTCAGAAGCCCCAGAAAACTGCCCCATGGTCATGTGATGACATGTCAAAAATGAAAAGACATTGTTTGTTAAAGAAATAGTCTAGTTAAAATAAATATTTCATGATTCAGATAGAGCATGCAATTTTAAGCAACTTTCTCATTAACTCCTATTATCAATTTGTCTTTGTTCTCTTTTTATCTTTATTTGAATGTAAGCTTAGAAGCCGGCCCATTTTTGGTTCAGCACCTGGGTAGCACTTGCAGATTGGTGGCTACATTTAGACACCAACCATAAAGTGCTACCCAGGTTGTGAACAAAAAATGGGACGGCTCCTATGCTTACATTCTTGCTTTTTCAAATAAAGATACCAAGAGAACAAAGAAAAAATGATAATAGGAGTAAATTAAAAAGTTGCTTAAAATGGCCTGTTCTATCTGAATCATGAAAGTTTAATTTTGACTAAACTATCCCTTTAACAGTGACTTGTCTTGGCCCCTCCCCTTCTATCCAAGCAAACACAGACCATAAAAAGTGTTAAATGTATTTTTATGTACTTCTTAATAAATGTTATCTTAGTTTGTTTTTAGCATTTTATTTTAATAAGGTTTTTTTTGTGTATGTTTTACCTCTAAATTTCATTTTCAATCATTTGCGATAAAAGGGTTAAACATAATGTGTCAAAATACCTCTAGAAATATACCCTGGGGTGTCTAAATTCTACAAACAGTCCAAGGAAAGCAAATTTTAGTGTTAAACCAATATTTCCATCTTTGTAGTATTTGACCTATATTTCCTAAAAATTACTTGGAAGCCTAAACATATGGGGTATTCCTAAATCAGGGCAACATAATGAATCTATTTGGAGGTATTTGTCTTTAGGGTAACACTAGAAAGGCATGTTTGTCTATTATAAAATGGTATATAGTAAGTATGGGTGCACTTAACAAGAGATCAGATAATTAAGGTAAAACCAATAATAAGCAAAAATGCCAATGCTTGTGTCATTTAAAGGGACATGAAAAATAAAACATTTATTTTATGATTTAGGTAGAACATACAATTTTAAACAACTTTCTAATTTACCTCTATTATTTAATTTACTTCCTTCTTTTGTTATCCTTTTCTGAAAAAGTTTATCTAGGGAAGTTCAGGAGCAGCAAATAATCTAGGTTCTAGCTGCTGATTGGTGGCTGTATATATATATATATATATATATATATATATATATATAAAGTAAAAAACGATTGCACACACAGGACTTTCACAAACCAAAATCAAAATTTATTGGAACGTTTTCGGAGATATGATCTCCTTCATCGGCATGAAAAAACAAATGTGTAATATACTCAAATATAGTGGTCAAAATACATCAAACCCAGTGCGTACCTCATTCTCATACAAGTGGCACCAAACTACTGTTTTGGAACGCTAGTCTGCGTTTCACTGTCTCGTGAAACCGGAAGTGTACATACGTCACTTCCGGGAGTGTAAAACGAATCAATGTTCAATAGATCTTAGCTTTAACATTGTGTAAACAAAATACATATACAATTAATATGCACTATCTTAGCGGTGTCACCATTATCATACTTAGCTATAGTGATGTGATGCTACGCATAAGTTACTGTCATAATGAGGTGAAGTACAGCTCGCTACACACACACCTCCTCTGTTAACTATGTAACCATGGTTACCACCCGGAACTGGAGTAGTTTACTAGGGCTCTTAAATATGATTAAGGAGATCCTTGTAGTACACAAAATCCATGCCACTATGTTTCAGCAATCACAGACCTTGCGTGTCATTATGTGTGTAGTGATCCTCAACTGTGTTTCATAGCATTCTTACAATCTTTCACAAAGCCAGTATAGGCATTATGTGTAGTGCAGATCGAAGCGACTTGTGTTTGCCCTGTAACCATAGAGATCAATCGTGAACAATCAAATTTACTATGTCCCTCCAATGCGTTCAAAGTGGTCATGATGGTATACCTAATGCCAGTCACTATCACAATATTTAGGTATCATCACTATCTACACATAAGACTAAACTAATAGGTGGCTATTAGTTTAGTCTTATGTGTAGATAGTGATGATACCTAAATCATCAGAATCACTAGATTTTGGTTACCTATTAGCACCCAAATTTATAAAGTGTTGCGTTGTGCCACTACGATATAGCCATACATTTCCCTAATGCGTTGTGCAACAGATACTATATACATATAACAACTCAATAAATATTAAACCTACGTACAATGTTATTTAAAAAAAATCACTTAAAAATGGAAGAAAATATACAGATATTCAGTTGCATTATATCTTTCCTATGCCTACTCTTGGCATAAACCTATGTGTTTTTCCAAAATGAATTGCACATGTGTGTCACTTCACAGGGGATATGATTATATACAAGGACTGATTGAACCACATTGGCTAATGTTTGTCCCTAAGTGTGCTGCCTGCAGTATGACCACCACTTACAGCGTACACTTCTCTTCATTCCTAGACTATACATCTTGTGCCAATATACCAAGAAAAAGTATATACATAGATAAATGTACACAAAGACATACAGTAGCTACAGGACACATGATACTGGCAAATATGCCACCAATGCTAAGTATTTTTTGAGTACATATTGTCGAGTGACTACTCTTATTAGCCTCCTCCATTGGTTATTCCAGTGTAGAACTCACACTGATGCATCCTCTTAGGGTTGTCATCATAGGGTAGTTATGCCACACCTGGCCCATGTACCTCATTTGCTGGTTAGGAGTACTGGCTCAAGAGATTGCACCCCCGGTCTGTGGTACACATTCTGCTAGTAAGAGTCCCATATCAAGGTATCAAGTGTTGGATATAGTTCGACCCCTACTGTGACCAAGAGAGTATGGTTTACTGAGTGACTTCCTAAACTATTGTGTTCCACCTGCAGAGTCTGGAGCTTATTCAGGCTCCAAGTACATAGCGGTTATTGGTACTCCAAGGGAAAGACAGCCTTACAAAGTAGGCATGTTATCCCTCTTTCCCAACTAGGACCACCAACTTAAGGAATTGCACTCCTGTTATGTATCCTCCTCTTGTCTTATGTCAGTAGTAGTAGTAGTAGTCCGGTGCTGAATTCAGTCCTCCTGGGTATACCTTGCCCAGTCTGTATACCCACTGGGCCTCGCAGATCAGGAGTGCCTTATTCCTATATCCACCCCTATCTAACTTTGGCACGTGGTCGATCAGTACATATCGAATTGATGATACTGGGTGTGCCATCAATGCACAGTGCCTTGTAACCGGTTGTTCCAATTCGCCCTTTTCAAGGGTTTGCCGAATTGCCCGCCTACGGTTTGCCATTCGTTCCCGTAATGTTCCTATCTTCTTGCCAACGTAGAAATTTGAGCATGGACAGAACAATAAGTAAACCACATGTGTGGTGTTGCAAGAAAGAGAGTGTCTGATAGTATATACTTGGTTGGTATTGGGATGATGGAAGGTCTTGGTTGCAATTAAGCCATTGCAAGTGGTGCATCTCAGGCACTTGTATGATCCCTTGACATTTATTTTGGGCTTGGTGGTGTAACTGAGTTTTGGGTCTGTTCTGACCAGTATAATCCCATAGGTTGGTTCCTCTTTTATACCCCACCATTGGTTTCAGTTCTTGTGTGAAGTGTAGTCTTGGGTCCGACTCTACCACCACGTGCCAATGTGTCCTTAGAATCCTGCCTGCATTAGTGGTGTTAGATATAAAGGTAGTCGCAATAATCAGCTTGTCACCATCTGTCGCCTTAGGTTTCTCAGTGATGAGATCATCCTGGGTAAGATGTGACAGTACCTCCAAGATGTTGTTCACAACTTGAAGCATATAGCCTCTTTAGAGAATTTTTTCTTTAACCCCCTCCAACTGGGAGACCCCTGTGTACTTGTCTGAGATGTTTCTAACTGTTCTAATCATCTGGGACCTGACTATTCCCCTGAGGAGTGCCGGGGGGTGACAGCTATCCGCTATAAGGATGGAATTCCAATTGGTGGGTTTACTGTGCAGTGTGGTCCCCAGTGTTTGGTCAGACACAAAGATGCTAAGGTCAAGAAAATGTATTTCCTGTTCACTCGTGGTGAGTTTGAACCTGACCATAGTTTCAGTACTGTTGTCTTTGTCAAACCAATCAAGGAGTTTTTGCTGACCCCCACGCCAGATGAGAAAGACGTCATGTATGTATCTTGATTGAAGAAAATAGATTTGTCACATTTGCACTAAAGGTATCTATCCTCAAAGTGGGACATAAATATGTTCACATAAGATGGGGCCATGTTAGAACCCATCGCTGTGCCAGCAATTTGGAGGTAGAACCTTTGTTCAAAGTGGAAATAGTTTTTACTTAAACAGAATTCGATGAGGGTCAGCAAAAACTCAACTGGAGGTCCCTCATAGTCACACTTCTGAGTTAGGTATTCCTTCACAGCCAAGAGGCCAATGTGCCAGTATCCTGTGTCTTTGTGTACATTTATCTATGTATATACTTTTTCTTGGTATATTGGCACAAGATACATAGTCTAGGAATGAAGAGAAGTGTGTACGCTGTAGGTGGTGGTCATACTGCAGGCAGCACACTTAGGGACAAACATTAGCCAATGTGGTTCAATCAGTCCTTGTATATAATCATGCCAAGAGTAGGCATAGGAAATATATAATGCAACTGAGTATCTGTATATTTTCTTCTGTTTTTAAGTGATTTTTTGAAATAACATTGTATGTAGGTTTAATAATCATTGAGTTGTTATACGTATATAGTACCTGTTGCACAGTCTATTGGGGAAATGTATGGCTATATTGTAGTGTCACAATGCAACACTTTATTAATTTGGGTGCTAATAGGTAACCAAAATCGGGTGATTCTGATGATTTAGATATCATCACTATATACACATAAGACTAAACCAATAGGTACCATCATGACCACTTTAAACCCATTGGAGGGACATAGTAAATTTGATTGGTTACGACTGATCTCGATGGTTACATTGCACACACAAGTCGCTTCGATCTGCACTACACATAATGGGGGGTAGTTATCAAGCCGTCAACCTCAAATACGCTGGAATTCCGCAGCGTATTTGTGACGAGGCTGATTCGCCTTAGTTATCAAGCCCTAGATACCGGCAAAAGTAGAATTTAGTGACGTAAGCTTCGATCCGCCGGGCAAAGTCTGACACAGATCGATTCTTACGTCACTACAGATGTTCCGCACACAAGTGCGGCACAATCTGACTACTTTTGCTAGTTATCAAAAAACTAGCAGGTACGCTCAGCACTTTTCCGGCCCAGCGTACCTGGTTTTAAATCGGAACAGCCAATAGAATGCGAGCTCAATCTGATTGGCTGATTGGATCAGCCAATCGGATTGAACTTCAATCTGATTGGCTGATTCAATCAGCCAATCAGATTTTTCCTACCTTAATTCCGATTGGCTGATAGAATCCTATCAGCCAATCGGAATTGAAGGGACGCCATCTTGGATGACGTCCCTTAAAGGAATATCCATTCATCGGTAGTCGTCGGGAAGAAGAGGATGGCTCCGCGTCGGCTCATCTGAAGATGGCTCCGCTCCGGATGGATGAAGATTGAAGACGCCACTTGGAAGATGAATTCATCGGATGGAAGATTTCTTCAGCGCCGCTTGGAAGATGACTTCATCGGATGGAAGATTTCTTCAGCGCTGCTTGGATGATGACTTCATCGGATGGAAGATTTCTTCAGCGCCCCTTGGATGATGACTTCTGCCGCTCCGGATCTCCTCTTCGGTTCCATCGGTGGCTCGGCTGAGTGAAGACGACTCAAGGTAGGATGATCTTCAGGGGGGTAGTGTTAGGTTTTTTTAAGAGGGGTTTGGTTTAGATTAGGGGTATGTGGGTGGTGGGTTTTAATGTTGGGGGGGTTGTATTTTTCTTTTACAGGCAAAAGAGCTGAATTCTTTGGGGCATGCCCCGCAAAAGGCCCTTTTAAGGGCTGGAAAGGTAAAAGAGCTTTGAACTTTTTAATTTAGAATAGGGTAGGGAATTTTTTTATTTTGGGGGGGTTTGTTATTTTATTAGGGGGCTTAGATTAGGTGTAAGTAGCTTAAAATTGTTGTAATATTTTTTAAATGTTTGTAACTTATTTTTTTTATTTTTTGTAACTTAGCTTTTTTTATTTTTTGTAATTTAGTTAGTTTATTTAATTGTATTTAATTGTAGTTATTTGTAGTTAATTTATTTAATTAATTTAATGATAGTGTAGTGTTAGGTTTAATTGTAACTTAGGTTAGGATTTATTTTACAGGTAATTTGTTATTTCATTTAGCTAGGTAGTTATTAAATAGTTAATAACTATTTAATAACTATTCTAACTAGCTAAAATAAATACCAAGTTACCTGTAAAATAAATATAAATCCTAAAATAGCTACAATGTAATTATTAATTACATTGTAGCTATCTTAGGGTTTATTTTACAGGTAAGTATTTAGTTTTAAATAGAAATAATGTATTAAATTATAGTGTAGTGTTAGGTGTAATTGTAACTTAGGTTAGTTTTTATTTTACAGGTAAATTTCTCTTTATTTTAGCTAGGTAGCTATTAAATAGTTAATAACTATTTAATAGCTATTGTACCTAGTTAAAATAAATTGAAAGATGCCTGTAAAATAAAAATAAATCCTAAGATAGCTACAATATAATTATTATTTATATTGTAGCTATATTAGGGTTTATTTTAAAGGTAAGTATTTAGTTTTAAATAGGATTAATTTAGTTAATAAGAGAAATATTATTTAGATTTATTTAATTAATATTTAAGTTAGGGGGGTGTTAGGGTTAGTGTTAGACTTAGGTTTAGGGGTTAATAATTTTATTACAGTGGCGGTGGTGTAGGGGGGGCAGGATAGGGGTTAATAAATTTATTATAGGTGGCGACGGTGTAGGGGGGGCAGATTAGGGGTTAATAAATTTAATATAGGTTGCGGTGGGGTCCGGGAGCGGCGGTTTAGGGGTAAATACATTTATTTAGTTGCGGCGAGATCCGGGATCAGCAGGATAGGGCTTAATAACTTTATTATAGAGGGCGACGGTATAGGGAGGGGCAGGATAGGGGTTACTAGGTATAATGTAGGTGGCGGCGGGGACCGGGAGCAGCAGTTTAGGGGTTAATACATTTATAAGAGTTGCGGCAGGGTCTAGGAGCGGCTGCTTAGGGGTTAATAACTTTATTTAGTTGCGGGGTGGCTCCGGGGGCGCTGGTATAGGGGGTAGGACAGTGTAGTTAGTGTGGGTGCTTAGTGACAGGCTAGCAATAAAGCTGTCAAAAAGCCAAAGCAGCGAGATCGGATGTGTGATAACTCTCACAGTCCGCTGCTCATCGCCCCGTACTTGGTGCGTGGCTTTTTGACAGTTTTTTTTGATAACTTAGGCGAAATTTTGCAGGTCCGCGGCGTCAATGGTAGGCGAGCTTAGGCGGGCGTATTGGGCCGGCGAAGGCAGGTAAGTAGACACGTTGATAACTAGGCCTTAATGTCTATACTGGCTTTATGAAAGATCGTAAGAATGCTATGAAACATAGTTGAGGATCACTACACACATAATGACACGCAAGGTCTGTGATTGCTGAAACATAGTGGCATGGATTTTGTGTACTACAAGGATCCCATTCGTATTTAAGAGCCCTAGTAAACTACTCCAATTCCGGATGGTAACCAAGGTTACATAATAAACAAAGGAGGTGTGTGTAGCGAGCTGTACTTCACCTCATTATGACAGTAACTTATACATAGCATCACATCACTATAGATAAGTATGATAATGGTGACACCGCTAAGATAGTGCATATTAATTGTATATGTATTTTGTTTACACAATGTTTAATCTAAGATATATGGAATGCCGATTAGTTTAACACTACCGGAAGTGACGTATGTACACTTCCGGTTTCATGAGACGGCAGAACACAGACAAGCGTTCCAATACAGTAGTTTGACGCCACTTGTATGAGAATGAGGTAAGCACTGGGTTTGATGTATTTTGACCACTATATTTGAGTATATTACACATTTGTTTTTTCATGCTGATGAAGGAGATCATATTTCCGAAAACGTTCCAATAAATTTTGATTTTGGTTTGTGAAAGTCCTGTGAGTGCAATCATTTGTTACTTTATTGAATCATATCTTTGCACCCAGGCAGCTGGCATCTGGTGAGTTGGTCTGAAGACTGGACTACTATATATATATATATATATATATATATATATATATCATGTGATTTGCAAGAGTCCATGAGCTAGTGATGTATGGGATATACAATCCTACCAGGAGGGGCAAAGTTTCCCAAACCTCAAAATGCCTATAAACACACCCACAATTCAGTTTTACAAACTTTGCCTCCTATGGAGGTGGTGAAGTAAGTTTGTGCTTAGTTTTTATGATTTCTTCTATGATAAGTGCTTCTAAGCATTCTGAAGCCCAATTCCTCTCGGAGTATAGTGTTTGTCAGAGGGATGTGAAGACAGTATCGCCTATTGATTTTATGGTTTCTCTCACGGGAAATCTTGGTCGTAGGGATTCATCTCCTACCTCCCTTTTCAGATCGACGATATACTCTTACGTACCATTACCTCTGCTGTTAGTTTCAGTACTAGTTTGTCTATCTGCTATATGTGGATGGGTGTCTTTCGGTAAGTATGTATAATTATTTAAGACACTCTCAGCTATGGTTTGGCGCTTTATGTATTAATATAAAGTTTTTAATAAATGTTTTTTACTTATATTTGCCATGAGTCAGGTCTATGTATATTTCTCTTTTGCAGTTTAAACAGTTTCAGTATAGGAATAATGTTTAGGAAGTTTATTTAAACTTTTTTTTCTTACCTGGGGTTCAGTCTTTTTCTTATTTGACTTGTTTTTTTTAAATAAAAATTGCGGACAAATCTAGGCTTGCGAGGACACAAAATGCTGTTATTTATTGCGTCATTATTGGCGCAATTTTTTTTTGACGCGAAGTTGCGCCTTTGATGGCGCGAATTTCATCATTTTACCCCTCTCCCTATTGCTCGCTGTTTTAATTAATTTTTGAAAACTATTATGCCTGCTTTTTTATTTGATTTTAAAAAAAAAATACTATCTTTATTTTTCTATCTACTGAAACTGTTACATTGTTTTGCCTAATGTTATTTTTCTTTTTCTGTTGCATTTTGCGAGATGTTTCATTCTGATCCTGACTCTGATGTTACTGTAGAAACTATGATGCCCTGGAACACAATTCTACAAAGCTAAGTGTGTTCTTTTTTTCTTTAGCTCAATTTTGTGGCATTTATTTATTTATTTTATGCTTAAAATGTTTCTACATGTACAATGACATTTACTGTTTTTACTTATTTAGTTCATGTACTTGATTTCACCTGCAAACATGACATGTTATTGCTTTTATCATAAAGGTTATGACTGCTATTATGCCTTTAACCCCTTAATGACCACAGCACTTTTCCATTTTCTGTCCGTTTGGGACCACGGCTATTTTTACATTTCTGCGGTATGAGAGTTTAGCTGTAATTTTCCTCTTACTTATTTACTGTACCCACACATATTATATACCGTTTTTCTCGCCATTAAATGGACTTTCTAAAGATACCATTATTTTCATCATATCTTATCATTTACTGTAAAAAAAATTATAAAATATGAGGAAAAAATAAAAAAAACACACTTTTTCTAACTTTGACCCCCAAAATCTGTTACATATCTACAACCACCAAAAAACACCCATGCTAAATAGTTTCAAAATTTTATCCTGAGTTTAGAAATACCAAATGTTTACATGTTCTTTGCTTTTTTTTGTAACTTATAGGGCCATAAATACAAGTAGCACTTTGCTATTTCCAAACCATTTTTTTTTTCAAAATTAGTGCTAGTTACATTAGAACACTAATATCTTTCAGGAATCTCTGAATATCCATTGACATGTATATATTTTTTTTTAGTAGACAACCCAAAGTATTGATCTAGGCCCATTTTAGTATATTTCATGCCACCATTTTACCGCCAAATGCGATCAAATACAAAAAATCGTTCACTTTTTTACAAATTTTTTCACAAACTTTTGGTTTCTCACTGAAATTATTTACAAACCGCTTGTACAATTATGGCATAAATGGTTGTAAATTCTTCTCTGGGATCCCCTTTGTTCAGAAATAGCAGACATATATGGCTTTGGCGTTGCTTTTTGGTAATTAGAAGGCCGCTAAATGCCACTGCGCACCACACGTGTATTATGCCCAGCAGTGAAGGGGTTAATTAGGGAGCATTTTGGGGTAATTTTAGCTTTAGTTTAGTGTAGTAGACAACCCCAACTATTGATCTAGGCCCATTTTGGTATATTTCATGCCACCATTTCACCGCCAAATGCAATCAAATTTAAAAAAACGTTAACTTTTTCACAATTTTAGGTTTCTCACTGAAATCATTTACAAACAACTTATGCAATTATGACACAAATGGTTGTAAATGCTTCTCTGGGATCCCCTTTGTTCAGAAATAGCAGACATATATGGCTTTGGCAATGCTTTTTGGTAATTAGAAGGCCGCTAAATGCTGCTGCGCATCACGCGTGTATTATGGCTAGCAGTGAAGGGGTTAATTATGTAGCTTGTAGGGAACTTGCAGGGTTAATTTTAGCTTTAGTGTAGAGCTCAGCCTCCCACCTGAAACATCAGACCCCCTGATGCCTCCCAAATAGCTCTCTTCCCTCCCCCACCCCACAATTGTCCCTGCCATCTTAAGTACTGGCAGAAACTCTGCCAGTACTAAAATAAAAGGTATATTTGGGCTTTTTTGAGTTTTTTTTTTTAGCATATTTACATATTCTGCTGTGTAGGATCCCCCCCTTAGCCCCCAACCTCACAGATCCCCCACCAAACAGCTCTCTAACCCTCCCCCTCTGCCTTAATGGGCGCCATCTTGGGTACTGGCAGCTGTCTGCCAGTACCCAGTTTAGAAAAAAATGTGCTTTATCTGTAGTGTAGCTCCCCCCCCCACCCAAGACCAACCCCCCACCCCTCCAAGATCCCTTTGACTGCTGTTTATTTTTTTTTATCTTTACCTTTTCCCCCCCTTTTCCCCCACATAGTTACATTCATTTTCTGTAGTATAGCAGTTCCCACCTGCTCCCGCCCCGTGCACGCGCCCGCCCGCCGCCCTCTGTGCACACGCACGTGCCCGTGTGCGCCCCCATCAGCTCCGCCCCCGATCCCACCCCCCTCCACCTTACACGGCCCATCGATGGCTGCATACCCGCCTCCCAAGTCAGCTCCCACCCACCAACGATACCGGCCATCGATGTCCGGTGCAGAGAGGGCCACAGAGTGGCTCTCTCTGCATCGGATGGCCATGCAGGGTTATTGCAGGATGCCTCCATATCGAGGCATCACTGCAATAACCGGAAAGCAGCTGGAAGCGAGCAGGATCGCTTCCAGCTGCTTTCCACACCGAGGACGTGCAGGGTACGTCCTCAGGCGTTAACTGCCTTTTTTTTTTAGGACGTACCCTGCACTTCCTTGGTCGTTAAGGGGTTAAGTAAACTTACGAGGTCTTCTCAAAATTGTTAAGATTTAATTAATTTTGTTCTGACCGACAGCATACTTAAGTTTATTCAACTGATGAAGGTTTTATTTGACTCAAAGGATCCTGTATCAGAGACAGGTTTTTTTTTATTTATATTTTTATTGAGGATACATAGACATACTGTTACAAGCATAATAAACACAATTACAAAAAGGTTTCATATAAGTTTACAGTGAGATAAAAATCTCACAATGGTGAAACTATGCATGACATACTTAAAGGTCAGGGTTTCCTGATCCTCATTTTGTGTTTTATAGAGCTTTGCTGTGTCATTCATGGTAACTAGATCCTCTGGTGGGATTGTACTTCTCCAAAGTTCAAGGAGAACACATAAATTACTTACGTCAGACAATAGTTGATAAGGTATTAAGTCTAAACTATTTTACCATGAATAGTATGCTTTTTGCAGTGCCTTGAAATTATATAACATCACTGAAAATCACATAAAAGAGAAAAGAAAAAAGACAGTACCATAGCTATTAGGCCTAAGTAATCTTCCTATCGTCTGACCAACATAATAGAATTACAAGAACGCACAATCTGAAAGTAACAAAATACATAACAGTAAACACAGTAATTATTACCATGATAGGGTCCGGAGAGCCTTTTCACACTTATAGGAGGGCAAACTTGAACATAGGCTCTATGAACTGGGCAGAGACTGCTAAACTCTGCCAAAAATAATAATGCAGAGGATAAGCTATTTATCCCTTACCGCATAGAAGGGATGGGGGCGGCGGGACAACTATAGTAGATTTCCCCCTACTCTGTCAGTATACAAATCCCAATCAATAAATGTGTAAATCTGGAGGGGATTTAGAGATGGGAAGGGATGTTATGAGACTATGCAATATCTTTGTTATGAAGAAATATGAGAAGTCATGGGATTGATAGTGGGACTGACTACATTTACACATGGAACCAAATAAGCTTGCATACTGCATATAAAACCTTATACTTGAATCTGCCAAGAATTCACAGAGGGGGGGGGGGGACTCAATTATATGAATTTGTACATTCCTGGGCTGTTACATATAGATTTGCGCAATAAACATGGGATTTAAAACTGATGTATACAGTCAGATGGTGGGTTACGACAGGGTTACAGAACCAGAGTAAGCTGACGACGTCTACATAAGAAGTCTGCATTTTAATACTTGGAAATATTCCATGTATAGTACTGTTCAATAGGTTGTGTCTGACCCCCTCATTTGTTGCACACTATAACTTGGGGACCTGAAACTATCGCTTAGGGGATGGGCAGATAGGAGTTTCAACTGGTTTTAGCAAAGAGGCAGTAGTGAAGATGAAGTACACTTATACAGAATGGGCAAACGGGGATACCCCTATAAACAACCTGAATCTCAGGAACATCTCACTAGATCAAGCCCTACGTAACCATTCTAAAGATTCCTATATCATACAAAAAAAAAAAAAACATAATCACGGTATAAGGATATATGAACATTTCAAACACAAACTCTAGGCTAGTCATATGTGGTGACGTATACTTCCATTCCCAATTACATTAGAAGTGATATAAATGTTAACTAGGGCTAAGTAGAACATCGGACACCTTCCTAGTATCGTCATAGTAAACAGTCCAAATAGAGAATATGGGAATTAGTGATTAGTGATGTCACAAACCTAAAATTTTGCGTTCGCGAATGGCGAACGCAAACTTCCGCAAAAGTTGGCGAACCGGGCGAACCGCCATAGACTTCAATAGGCAGGCGAATTTTAAAACCCACAGGGACTCTTTCTGGCCACAAAAGTGATGGAAAAGTTGTTTCAAGGGGACTAACACCTGGACTGTGGTATACCGGAGGGGGATCCTTGGCAAAACTCCAATGGAAAATTACATAGTTGATGCAGAGTCTGGTTTTAATCCATAAAGGGCATAAATCCCCTAACATTCCTAAATTGTTTGGAATAACGTGCTTTAAAACATCAGGTATGATGTTGTATCGTTCAGGTAGTGTAAGGTTTTTTTTTTTAAATGTAGACTACTGTTTTAGCAGATATGACTGGTGCACACTGTGCCCTGGCAGGACCTGAAACGCACACGTGTGAAGGAAACTGACTGCTATTATTTCAAATTAAAAAAAGTTTTTTTTTTTTTTTTTTTAAGTGTACACTACTGTTTTAGCAGATATGACTTGCACTAGTTTCACACTGTGCCCTGGCAGGACCTCAAACGCACACGTGTGAAGGAAAATGACTGCTATTATTTCAAATTAAAAAAAGTTTTTATTTTATTTTAAATGTACACTACTTTTTTTTAGCAGATATGACTTGCACTGGTGTCACACTGTGCCCTGGCAGGACCTCAAACGCACACGTGTGAAGGAAAATTACTGCTATTATTTCAAATTAAAAAAAGTTTTTTTTTTTTTTTTAAATGTACACTACTGTTACACCAGATATGAGTGGTGGCACTGGGCAAGTGGGCACAGTATACGCTGTGAGCCTGAGCTGGCAGGCAGGCTGCAATTAGATTACACAGGGGGAAAAAAAAAGCAGACTGATGTTCCTAGCCCTAAAAAGGGCTTTTTGGGGTGCTGTCCTTACAGCAGAGATCAGATGAGTCCTTCAGGACTGTAGTGGACACTGAATACACTAGCCTAGGTATCGATTTCCCTATTAAATCAGCAGCAGCTACACTGTCCCTCCTCTCACTAAGAATGCAGGCTCCGAATGAATCTAAAATTGATGCTGTCCAGGAGTTGGGAGGGTCTGGGAGGGAGTGTCTGCTGCTGATTGGCTGGAATGTGTCTTGTGACTGTGAGCTACAGGGTCAAAGTTTACTCAATGATAACGAAGAGGGGGCGAATCGAACATCGCATATGTTCGGCGTCCACTGCGAACGCGAACATGCTATGTTCGCTGCGAACTATTCACGGCAGAACTGTTCGCGACATCACTATTAGTGATGTCGCAAATAGTTCGCGGGCGAATAGTTCCCGGTGAACATAGCATGTTCGCGTTCGCCGCGGCGGGCGAACATATGAAATGTTTGATCCGCCCCCTATTCGTCATCATTGAGTAATACTTTAACCCTGTACCTCCCAGTCAGCAGACACATTCCAGCTAATCAGCAGCAGACCTGTTTCATGTATAGAAATAAAGACACTACAAGCAGTTAGTGTGAGGAATCATATTGAACTAAAGAACTACATCCAGGTCAGAGGTAGGAACAGGAAACAGGAAGTATAAAGCAATGTAATATTACCATAAACAAACAGAGTCACATTATTTGCATAATAACTCCATAACAAGACCCTCCCTCCCAGACCCTCCTACCTCCTGGACAGCATCCATTTTAGATTAATTCGGAAGCTGCATTCTTAGTGAGAGGAGGGACAGTGTAGCTGCTGCTGATTTAATAGGGAAATCGATAGCTAGGCTAGTGTATTCAGTGTCCACTACAGTCCTGAAGGACTCATCTGATCTCTCCTGTAAGGACAGCACCACAAAAAGCCCTTTTTAGGGCTAGAACATCAGTCTGCTTTTTTTTTTTCCTGTGTAATCTAATTGCAGTTGCCTGCCTGCCAACGTGTGTGTCAGGCTCACAGCGTATACTGTGCCCACTTGCCCAGTGCCACCACTCACATCTGGTGTAACAGTAGTGTAGATTTAAAAAAACAACACTTTTTTGACTGTGTTAAATAATAGCAGTCAGTTTCCTTCACACGTGTGCATTTCAGTGCCTGCCTGCCAGGGCACAGTGTCACCCCAGTGCAACTCATATCTGGTGTAACAGTAGTGTACATTTAAAAAAACAACACTTTTTTGACTGTGTTAAATAATAGCAGTCAGTTTCCTTCACACGTGTGCGTTTCAGTGCCTGCCTGCCAGGGCACAGTGTCACCACAGTGCAACTCATATCTGGTGTAACAGTAGTGTACATTTAAAAAAAACAACCCTTTTTTGACTGTGTTAAATAATAGCAGTCAGTTTCCTTCACACGTGTGCGTTTCAGTGCCTGCCTGCCAGGGCACAGTGTCACCCCAGTGCAACTCATATCTGGTGTAACAGTAGTGTACATTTAAAAAAAAACAACACTTTTTTGACTGTGTTAAATAATAGCAGTCAGTTTCCTTCACACGTGTGCGTTTCAGTGCCTGCCTGCCAGGGCACAGTGTCACCCCAGTGCAACTCATATCTGGTGTAACAGTAGTGTACATTTAAAAAAAACAACCCTTTTTTGACTGTGTTAAATAATAGCAGTCAGTTTCCTTCACACGTGTGCATTTCAGTGCCTGCCTGCCAGGGCACAGTGTCACCCCAGTGCAACTCATATCTGGTGTAACAGTAGTGTAGATTTAAAAAAAAAAAACACTTTTTTGACTGTGTTAAATAATAGCAGTCAGTTTCCTTCACACGTGTGCGTTTTAGTGCCTGCCTGCCAGGGCACAGTGTCACCCCAGTGCAACTCATATCTGGTGTAACAGTAGTGTACATTTAAAAAAAAACAACACTTTTTTGACTGTGTTAAATAATAGCAGTCAGTTTCCTTCACACGTGTGCGTTTCAGTGCCTGCCTGCCAGGGCACAGTGTCACCCCAGTGCAACTCATATCTGGTGTAACAGTAGTGTACATTTAAAAAAAACAACACTTTTTTGACTGTGTTAAATAATAGCAGTCAGTTTCCTTCACACGTGTGCATTTCAGTGCCTGCCTGCCAGGGCACAGTGTCACCCCAGCGCAACTCATATCTGGTGTAACAGTAGTGTACATTTAAAAAAAACAACACTTTTTTGACTGTGTTAAATAATAGCAGTCAGTTTCCTTCACACGTGTGCGTTTCAGTGCCTGCCTGCCAGGGCACAGTGTCACCACAGTGCAACTCATATCTGGTGTAACAGTAGTGTACATTTAAAAAAAACAAAACACTTTTTTGACTGTGTTAAATAATAGCAGTCAGTTTCCTTCACACGTGTGCGTTTCAGTGCCTGCCTGCCTGCCAGGGCACAGTGTCACCCCAGTGCAACTCATATCTGGTGTAACAGTAGTGAACATTTAAAAAAAACAACACTTTTTTGACTGTGTTAAATAATAGCAGTCAGTTTCCTTCACACGTGTGCGTTTCAGTGCCTGCCTGCCAGGGCACAGTGTCACCCCAGTGCAACTCATATCTGGTGTAACAGTAGTGTACATTTAAAAAAAACAACACTTTTTTGACTGTGTTAAATAATAGCAGTCAGTTTCCTTCACACGTGTGCGTTTCAGTGCCTGCCTGCCAGGGCACAGTGTCACCCCAGTGCAACTCATATCTGGTGTAACAGTAGTGTACATTTAAAAAAAACAACCCTTTTTTGACTGTGTTAAATAATAGCAGTCAGTTTCCTTCACACGTGTGCATTTCAGTGCCTGCCTGCCAGGGCACAGTGTCACCCCAGTGCAACTCATATCTGGTGTAACAGTAGTGTAGATTTAAAAAAAAACAATACTTTTTTGACTGTGTTAAATAATAACAGTCAGTTTCCTTCACACGTGTGCGTTTCAGTGCCTGCCTGCCAGGGCACAGTGTCACTCCAGTGCAACTCATATCTGGTGTAACAGTAGTGTACATTTAAAAAAAACAACCCTTTTTTGACTGTGTTAAATAATAGCAGTCAGTTTCCTTCACACGTGTGCGTTTCAGTGCCTGCCTGCCAGGGCACAGTGTCACCCCAGTGCAACTCATATCTGGTGTAACAGTAGTGTACATTTAAAAAAAAAAAACTTTTTTGACTGTGTTAAATAATAGCAGTCAGTTTCCTTCACACGTGTGCATTTCAGTGCCTGCCTGCCAGGGCACAGTGTCACCCCAGTGCAACTCATATCTGGTGTAACAGTAGTGTAGATTTAAAAAAAAAAACAACACTTTTTTGACTGTGTTAAATAATAGCAGTCAGTTTCCTTCACACGTGTGCGTTTCAGTGCCTGCCTGCCAGGGCACAGTGTCACCCCAGTGCAACTCATATCTGGTGTAACAGTAGTGTAGATTTTAAAAAAAACAACACTTTTTTGACTGTGTTAAATAATAGCAGTCAGTTTCCTTCACACGTGTGCGTTTCAGTGCCTGCCTGCCAGGGCACAGTGTCACCCCAGTGCAACTCATATCTGGTGTAACAGTAGTGTACATTTAAAAAAAACAACCCTTTTTTGACTGTGTTAAATAATAGCAGTCAGTTTCCTTCACACGTGTGCGTTTCAGTGCCTGCCTGCCAGGGCACAGTGTCACCCCAGTGCAACTCATATCTGGTGTAACAGTAGTGTACATTTAAAAAAAACAACACTTTTTTGACTGTGTTAAATAATAGCAGTCAGTTTCCTTCACACGTGTGCATTTCAGTGCCTGCCTGCCTGCCAGGGCACAGTGTCACCCCAGTGCAACTCATATCTGGTGTAACAGTAGTGTACATTTAAAAAAAACAACACTTTTTTGACTGTGTTAAATAATAGCAGTCAGTTTCCTTCACACGTGTGCATTTCAGTGCCTGCCTGCCAGGGCACAGTGTCACCCCAGTGCTATCTGGTGTAACAGTAGTGTACATTTAAAAAAAAAAATACAATTTTAACTGTAATAGATTGAATAGCAGTTAGTTGTCTGCAAGCGTGTGTGTCAGGCCTACATTGTCTACTCTGCCAACTTCTGCCAGTGCACAGTGCCACTCATATCTGTTGTCACAGTATTTTGCATGCATAGTACCACTAATCAAAAAAAATGACAGGCAGAGGCAGGCCACCCCCAGGGGCCGTCGTGTTCGTGGTGCTGTGATTCCCTTTGGCCCTAGAATAATGCCCAGTGTTCAGAGGCCACGTACCCCGAACTCGAACATTTCTGAGGACATAGTTGACTGGCTAACAAAGGACACCCAATCTTCTACAGCTTCCGCTCGGAACCTTGACGCACCATCCTCCTCCAGCTTAGCTTCGCACCTCTCAAGTTACCACTCGCCCGCCTGCCGCCACCACCAACACTAGCACCACAGCCGCTTCACTTGATCTGTCAGAGGAGTTATTTACACATCAGTTGGAAGAAATGAGTGATAGTGATGCGCAACCATTATTGCCAGAGGATGTAGATAACAGGGATATGTCTCAGTCAGGCAGCATTACACACATGGACGTACGGTGTGATGATGATGTTGTACCTGCTGCTTCCTTTGTTGAGTTGTCAGATACAAGTGAAGCGGTTGATGATGACAATGCATCCGTGGATGTCACGGGGGTGCCCGTTAGAAGAGAAGAAGAAGAGGGGGAAAGTTCAGATGGGGAGACAGAGAGGAGGAGCAGACGAGTTGGAAGGAGGGGGAGGTCATCATAAGGAGCTAGTGGCACAGTCAGACAGCATGCATAGGCACCCGGGGTCAGCCAGACAGCACGCCAATCAATGCATGCTGTTGCCACCACCAGAATGCCGTCATTGCAGAGCTCAGCAGTGTGGCATTTTTTGTGTGTGTCTGCCTCTGACAACAGCGATGCCATTTGCAACCTGTGCCAAAAGAAACTGAGTCGTGGGAAGTCCAACACCCACCTAGGTACAACTGCTTTGCAAAGGCACATGATCGCACATCACAAACGCCTATGGGATCAACACATGAGTACAAGCAGCACACAAACTCAAAGCCGCCATCCTCCTCCTGGTCCAGCATCTTCAGTCACGTCAACCACTGCTGTACTCCTTGCCCCCTCTCAACCATCCGCCACTCCGTGTCTTGCCTTGAGCAGTTCCTGCTCATCTGCCCACAGTCAGGTGTCTGTCAAGGACATATTTGAGCGTAAGAAGCCAATGTCACAAAGTCAGCCCCTTGCCCGGCATCTGACAGCTGGCTTGACTGAACTCTTAGCCCGCCAGCTTTTACCATACAAGCTGGTGGAGTCTGAGGCGTTCAAATTTTTTTTAGCTATTGGGACACCACAGCTAGGTACCTGGCAGAAATTTCTTTGCACAAAAGGCAATCCCCAACCTGTACTCGATTGTGCAAAAGGAAGTAATGGCATGTCTGGCACACAGTGTTGGGGCAAGGGTCCATCTGACCACTGATAGCTGGTCTGCAAATCATAGTCAGGGCAGGTATATCACCTACACTGCGCATTGGGTAAACCTGCTGACGGCTGCCAAGCATGGAATGCGTGGCTCTGCAGAGGAGTTGGTGACACCGCCACGACTTGCAGGCAGGCCTGTTGCCACCTCCTCTACTCCTCCTTCTCCATCCTCTTCCATAACCTCCTCGGCTGAGTCCTCTTCTGCTGCTGCGTTTATAACAAGGATTCGAGTGTAGCAAGACATTTCAACTGCTTACATTTTACTGATCAGCCAAAATTTACTGTTAAAGTAATAGACATAGCCAAAAAGCCCATTAGGGGAGGAAATATTTACAATATATTGTCCAAGAAAGAACTTTTTTGGATTTGGAAACTTAACACGAGGGCACCGTTTGGTCTAAATAAAGAATGGGACATTAGTTACTTTGTGGAGTAACTTGTGCCATCTTTAATAAAGTCCCATCTATGTAGACGCTCATTGTCATAGTCATATTAAGAATACTCATTAAAAATTATCTATTTAGTTTTTATTTCTCCCTTGCCTTACTCTTATTCTCATTCTGAATACATTCTGAATATATCCAGTTTCACATTTTCATATCTTCATATTTTGACACCTTGATACATACAATTATACATATCTGTATATGTTTTCACATTAACTTTTTTTGTTTTTGTATTTATCTACCATTGTGAAAAAATATGAAGAAATATGAAAAAATACGAGAAAAAATATGAAAAAATATGAGAAAAAATATGAAAAAATGTGACAGTATTACAACATATGTATATGAGACTCCTAAACTCCAAAACTGTGATTCCTGAAAGTATAAGTTATTTTCAGATTTTTCAATCCCGCTGTTAACTTGGCAATGTGAATATGAATACAATTAGTGCATGACATTTTGAAAAATCAATACCATCTTTTTTAAGGTCTCATCAAAAAGTTGTATATTCCATTTGACATGTGCTTTATTGTCTTTAAAATCTTTTTGATCCTTGATTTTTTTCTTGCCTTGTGTATGTGATGATAGAAATATATATATATATCCTATATTTTATATTTTATATATATTTTTTATTTTTATTACTATATTGCATCTGACTTAGATTTATAATCAGATTTACTATTATTTCTCTTTTTGAGACTAATTTGGAACATGTGTAACATGATCTATTGATGTGTTTTTCACATTCATTTTTATTTTATTTTCACTTTTGTACTTTCTATGTAATAAGTACCCTTTTTGTTTTTGTATTGTTATGTTACACCATTTCTTCTCACACCTGTGCAGTCTGCCTTTGAGACATTCATTTTGGGTATACTATGGCTTTGAATGATTGGCCATTGCTCCTTTAAAGGTGTGCTGCACAGGTGGTGAGCTATCCTATGATTAAGTGCTGCATAGCACGAAACATGTAAGGATTTGCTCCCCCCCCTCCACCTGTATAGCTTGCATTCGTACTGTGCTGTGCTTGTCTATTCACCTACATGTTTTAAACTTTTTTGAAATAAACCTTTGGATTTTAAGGACTATGGAGTAAGAGTGCTGCTTCCCTCTACCTTTTACTTTTGGATTTGGCTTGATCCATATTTCTAGCTGGCACCACGCCAACAGTGCTTCTCTTTCTTTTGCCGACATTCTGAGGCTGCAATTGGGCAGCGGCGCACACACCCTCTATAGGCTGTAGCGACGTCACTCTCCTACCCACTGTCGCTGCTGCGTCTTGCTCCACATCAACGGCACCCCCCCAGCTCCCCAGGTACTATTCCACATCCCGGATACGGCAGTGTCACGCCGTCTTGGGGTTGACTTGCCTGAAAGCAGAGAGTCACACCGGACCAGCACTCCTGTCCGCCCTGAACGCACAGGTGGATCAGTGGCTGACTCCGCACCAACTGGAGATCGGCTAGTGGTTAGTGACAATGGAAGAAATTTGGTGGCGGCATTGAATTTGGGCAAGTTGACACATGTGCCGTGCTTGGCACATGTGTGTAATCTGATCGTACAACGCTTTGTGTATAAGTACCCAGGCTTACAGGACATCCTGAAGCAGGCCAGGAAGGTGTGTGGCCATTTCAGGCGTTCCTACACGTCCATGGCGCACTTTTCAGATATCCAGCGGCAAAACAACATGCCAGTGAGGCGCTTGATTTGCGACAGCCCGACACGTTGGAATTCAACAATCCTAATGTTCAACTGCCTGATCCAACAAGAAATAGCTGTTAACGACTATTTGTATGAATGGGATGCTAGGACAGCCTCTGCGGAGCTGGGAATTTTTTTGCCACGTTACTGGACGCTCATGCGCAATGCCTGTAGGCTCATGTGTTCTTTTGAGGAGGTGACAAACCTAGTCAGTCAAACCGAAGGCACCATCAGCGACATCATACCATTTGTTTTCTTCCTGGAGCGTGCCCTGCGAAGAGTGCTGGATCAGGCCGTAGATGAGCGTGAAGAGGAATAGTTGTGGTCACCATCACCACCAGAAACAGCCTTATCAGCATCGCTTGCTGGACCTGCGGCAACACTGGAAGAGGATTGTGAGGAAGAGGAGTCAGAGGAGGAATGTGGCTTTGAGGAGGAGGAGGAAGACCAACCACAACAGGCATCCCAGGGTGCTTGTTGTCACCTATCTGGTACCCGTGGTGTTGTACGTGGCTGGGGGGAAGAAGATACCTTCAGTGAGATCACTGAGGATGAGGAACGGGACATGAGTAGCTCAGCATCCAACCTTGTGCAAATGGGGTCTTTCATGCTGTCGTGCCTGTTGAGGGACCCTCTTATAAAAAGGCTGAAGGGGAACGACCTGTACTGGGTGTCCACGCTACTAGACCCCCGGTATAAGCATAAAGTGCCTGAAATGTTACCGAATTACAGCAAGTCGGAAAGGATGCAGCAGTTCCAAAATAAATTAAAAAGTATGCTTTAAACAGCGTATAAGGGTGATGTCACAGAACAACGGAAATCTAACAGGGGAAGAGGTGAAAGTAATTAGATTGCACGCGCAGTGCCCCAAATTTGAAGTAGGAGAACCGACCAAGTATCTTTTTCCATCTCCCGGTTCCTAAAATCGATGCCATATACACGTCCCCTGATAGGGGATGTAACAGGGATTAAACTGATAGGAATAGTACTACTTAACACACCTTATAATAACACAGAGAGAGGCAATGCAGAGAGAGGAGTCTGAAGTAGAGGAGTCAGAGGAGGAAGGTGGCTTTGAGGAGGTGGAAGACCAAACACAGCAGGCGTCCCAGGGGGCTTGTTGTCACCTTTCGGGGACCCTTGGTGTTGTACGTGGCTGGGTGGAGGAAGAGACCTTCAATGACATCAGTGAGGACAAGGAACGGGACATGGCTAGCTTGGTATCCAACCTTGTGCAAATGGGGAGTTTGCGGTTGTGCAAATGGACTGTTTGCGGTTGTTTACGGTGCGTTAAAGGGATAGTCTAGGCCAAAATAAACTTTCATGATTCAGATAGAGCATGTAATTTTAAACAATTTTCCATTTTACTTTTATCACCAATTTTGCTTTGTTCTCTTGGTATTCTTAGTTGAAAGCTTAACCTAGGAGGTTCATATGCTAATTTCTTAGACCTTGAAGCCCACCTCTTTCAGATTGCATTTTAACAGATTTTCACCACTAGCGGGTGTTAGTTCATGTATTTCATATAGATAACACTGTGCTCGTGCACGAGAAGTTATCTGGGAGCAGGCACTGATTGGGTAGACTGCAAGTCTGTCAAAAGAACTGAAAAAAGGGGCAGTTTGCAGAGGCTTAGATACAAGATAATCACAGAGGTTAAAAGTATATTATTATAAATGTGTTAGTTATGCAACACTGGGAAATGGGTAATAAAGGGATTATCTATCTTTTAAAACAATAAAAATTCTGGTGTAGACTGTCCCTTTAAAATGGGGAGTTTGGTCTGTCACTGTGAAGCGGGCGTAACCCTTACACTACCTGATCAATACAACATCATACCTGATGTTTTAAAGCACGTTATTCCAAACAATTTAGGAATGTTAGGTGATTTATGCCCTTTATGGCTTAAAATTAGAGACTGCATCAACTATGTAATTTTCCATGGGAGTTTTGCCATGGATCCCCCTCCGGCATGCCACAGTCCAGGTGTTAGTCCCCTTGAAAGAAATTTTCCATTACTATTGTGGCCAGAAAGAGTCCTTGTGGGTTTTAAAGTTCGCCTGCCTATTGAAGTCTATGGCAGTTCGCCCGGTTTGCCCGTTCGCGAACCCAAATTTTTATGTTCGCGAAATCACTAATGGGAATGTCTTAAACATAACCTAGGTAGACACCGAATTGCAAGTACCACTTCGGCACCATGATACCGGACAGTGTTCTTATCCCACTCCAACTCTTGGGTCCGGGCGGTCCCCCTCTGATGTCTCATCAATGTTCCAAAAAAGCATGACTATCTCCAAAGTGGCAGCAAGATCTCTCCATATTGAAACGAAGACAGTGGCTCCCGTCATTTCAGATCTATTGGGTAGGAGCTCTCTGTTCACATAAGCTTTGTTCTCAGGTATCTGTGGATTGCAGTCCCATAGGACCAGAGGTCCACCAGCTCTGCTGAAACTCTTCTTCGCAGGTCCAACCTGCATTTGCTCCATTTTGGGTAAAACAAGCACGGTTAGAGCATCCCACCCACTCAACTGCACTGCACTGTGTCAAGATGCGCACTAGGAACTGCCTCTCCCTCCTCAGCAATATCAACATGCTTCTTTTTTGTGTGCTCGGCTACTACCATATCTATTAGACAGTCCAATCTATTGAGTATCCACTGCTCATACTCAGCGAGTAGTGCCTGTACCGTGGTGGGGATGTCCCTTTCCATAATTAAATCTAGTACTCCAAGAACAATTATGCTGCCTTGGGGTTTAGAGATTATGTGGGGGTTCTCTTATATGTAATTGTTTGTTTGAGACCTGTATTGCAGGCCCACCGGATAGTTAGATGTCCCTCAAGTGTGAGTAATTTATAGTCCCGTGCCAGGGGAAGGTGCATATATATGCAGCTGGCTATCATGCAGGCTTGCTCTTAGTGAATCACAGAAGCTTGGGGTAATAGTATTATTACCTTGAAAGACGGTCAGTTAATTTCTTTTCATGAAGTTTCTTTGTGTTACAACATTCATTTGGTGTACTGCAGTGTAGGCCATAAGTAAGCCAGGGTCTCAATTTACAGACGCTCCTTTTCTGGGCCAAATTGCATCTGCTGCATGATGTTGGGGCATATGCTCGTCTCTCCTAGTGGCTAGCTTCCCAGGCTTACACTTTGTGCCAATGGTGGCTTTGTTATCCCATTTTAGGGAAGGTGCCAAAGTATGCCGTAGTGAAGCCAGGACCTAAATTTATTATTGCGATCGAGCGATGTCACAAAAGGAGCATTCACAGGTGTTATGGGCTCCGGTTTTCCACCTGCAATGCTGCGCTAGTGTAGTTGAGGGAGCCTGCCAACTGGGATGACTATGTTCGGCATGTTTAGCTATATAGACCTGAAGAATTCAGGGCAGCCATCAGGAGCTCACCTAATATGTTGTCATTTCTTAGACGGCCAGCTACTCCCCATCAGAGACAGTTTTTATTAAAAATTCTCCTTATTTTTCATTTGAACATTCTTTGTTAAGGAAAATTTGTCATTTTTAGCTTTTAGGAGTCTAGTCCTCCTATTAACTATGTTATTTTAAAATCTGAATTTTAAGATTTTAATTTGCTCCTGAGGGTTTTTCCTATTCAAAATACTATCTGTATGTTCTAAAGAATGGTTTATCCTGATTCTCTTTTGGGATTGTACTACTATTTCTATGGAAATTGGTACTTATTTTTAGGATTCTTTAGAATTTGAATATAACCTTGGTAGAGCATATTCATGTACTGTTTATATTTTTAGCTCAGCCTTTATCTGTAGCTGACATTACTGTTCTTTCAACCTTTTTTGTTGTTGTTGAACAGTTAGCGTAAGCAGTTTCAGATTCTCAAGTATATAACTATTAATTTTATTATGTTTACTATATCTATTATGATTTCAAATATATTGTATTATCTCTAGCTTGTTAGGATACTAATGTGTTTGATTTATATTATCTCCACTATTTCTGGAGCTTTAGAGTCTTTTCTGCCCTACTTTTAGTCTGGTGATATAGATCAGTTGGTAAATGTCCTGACTACAAATGCTTGTTCTAGATCTAAGGGTCTTAGATTCATATTCCGTTTTTTTTCAGCTGCTAATTTGGTTATTTCCGGTTGCAAGCACTGAAAAAGCATTTTTTGTATCCTTCTGGGAGAAAACGCTATATAATTACTTGTTGTTCGACTGCATGAAGATACGGTTCTCAAGCCAGTTCTTCTGGTGGGGGGCAGATTATATTGTTTTTGGATGATTTCAGTCCAAAATCTTTATTATTCTTAGGGTCTGAATAGATTTTTAGAATGAGACCTTCTGGGAAGATTCTTTCTTTCTCAGTACATTCTGTGATTTTTTTTCAGGAGTGTTTATACCAGTTCTTTAGCAGGAACAGGGATTGGGTTTCTTTTTAGTTCTATTCATTGTCCCAAATAAGAGGTTTATTCAGTCCAATCTTGGATCTGAAGACTTTATATTGTTTTTTAAGAGTCTCAACTTTCAAGTTAGCGACTATAAGGACTATTATGCCTTTTGTTCAGTAAGGTAATTTCATGTCCACTCAATTTTACAGAACGTTTATCCTCATATTTTATTTCATTCAGACCACTTTTGGTTCTGAGATTCTCTTTTTTTAGAAAAGCTTTACCAATTTGTCGCTTTTCCATTTGGTCTAGCAACAGCTTTATGGATCTTTTCGAAAGATTCTGGGTGCCCTTCATTCTGTAATAAGACAGTAGGGTATTGTGGTGTTTCCTTATTTGGATGGTATCTTGGTATTAGCTTAATATTTTCTTTCTAGTTCATGAATCAACTAGTTTTATTTCTTCAAGACATGGTTAGAGGATTTATTTTACCTAAAAGTTTTTTTGATTCCTCAGACAAGGGTCACTTCTTTTTGGGTTTCTAGATGGATTCTGTGCTCATGACTTTGTCTTTATCGGACAAGAGTCAATTGTAATTGGTGTTAGCTAGTCTAGAACATTCCTTTTAGTGGCTATGTGCATGGAAGTTTTAGGTCTCATGACTGCAGCTTCGGATGTGGTTTCCTTTGCTCATTTTTCACCTGAGACCTCTTTTGCTTTGCATTTTGATTCAATGGTGCAGGCATTGTTTTCAGATATCTCAGTTGATATTCTTAAATCCCAACATTTATCTCTCTCTGATTTGGTTATTAGACTATCATCGTTTTAATCAGGGGGCCTCCTTTTGTTCATCCTTCCTGGACTGTATTCTTAATGGTTGCAAGTCTTACAGGTTTGGGAGCTGTCTGAGGGTCTCTGACAGCACAAGGGGTTTGGAAACTTCAAGAGGCGAGGTTTCCAATCAATATTTTAGAACTTTGTGCTATTTTCAGGGCTCTTCAGGCTTGGTCTCTATTAAAGAGGGAATCATTAATTTGTTATCAGACAGACAATATCACAACTGTCAAATCATCAGGGTGAGACTTGCAGTCCTTTAGCGATGAAATAAGTATTTTGGATACTTTCTTGGGTGGAATCCAACTCCTGTCTAATTTCTGCGATACATATCCCAGGTGTAGACAATTGGGAAGCGGATTATCTCAGTTGTCAGTCTTTAGATCCAGGGGGGTGGTCTCTCCATCCAGATGTATTTTGTCAGATTGTACAGATGTGGGGTCTTCCCGAAATAGATCTGATGGCTTCTTATCTAAACAAGAAGCTTCCCAGGTACCTTTCCAGGTCCAGGGATCCTCAGGCGGAGACGGCGGATGCATTAGCAGATAATTGGTTTTACCAACCTGCTTACATTTTTCCGCCTCTAGTTCTTCTTCCAAGGGTGATCTCCAAGATCATAATGGAACAATCGCATGTGTTTCTGATAGCACCAGCATGGTCTCACAGGTTTTGGTATGCAGATCTTTTTTTTTTTTTTTTTGATAAACTTTTTATTGAGGTTATATTTGAACATACAATCTTTCAGTAGTAAAAATAACGACAATGTTCACATGTGATAATGCATGAAAGATACATACATAAGTGTAGGGTTCAACAAGTACAGACAAAAACAGAATGAGAATACAGACTTCTCCCTACAGGAAAATCCTCGTTTTTACAGAGGTCACCTTTTGGAATAGACAATGACTCTTCAGGGATATATAATCATAGATTGCTATATTACAAAGGTGTTTTCTTTAGGTCGATAAACCAGTCAATGGAAGTAAAAGAAAAAGAAAAACAGTATATTTCAGACTAGTGCATTATGTCTCAATCTCCTATTAGGTTGGGGGGCCTTCCGGCCCCTCTCCGCCAGTTGGTTGTTAATTAGTGCGGCAGGCTACCATTTCGGCATCTAGAAAGGTATCAGGGTATGAGGTGAGCAGAAAAGAGATACAGGTGGGGTGGGAGGTGAAGGTGGTTAGGGATGACATTTCCCTATTCATCTCCCCTTTTCTGAGTATCTAGGTAGGGGTTATACGGGTAAACATGGAGTCCCAGGGTTCCCAGATTAAGCAATAATTGTTCAGCTGGCGCTGTTCCCTAGCCACGTAGTTTTACATATTTTTGATGTAGTTTATCCCCTCTATCACACTCTGCAGTCTGGGGGGTTGGCTCTTTTTCCAATTTCTGGCCACCAACAACTTAGCGGAGAGCAGGATATAAATCAGGAGGTTTCGCTTGTGTTTCGGAAACTTATCAATTTCTAGGTGAAAGATGGCCATAGCTGGACTTAAAGTTGGCGTTAAGTCTAGATCTTTGCAGATCTTTTCTACTTTCTGCCAATAGGCTGTCAATTTAGGGCAAGTCCACCAAACATGAATAGGGGACCCCGGCTCTCCACACTCCCTCCAGCACAGCTGCGAGTGCCCGGGATAGAGCTTTCGCAGTTTTGTGGGAACTAAGTGCCATCTTGTGATCACCTTGAAATATAACTCATATAGTGTGACGCAATGAGTTGCCCTTTTCGTTAGGCTGATGGCCTTACTCCAGGATTCTGGTGTGAAAGTAGCTTGCAAATCCCCCTCCCAAGCAGTCATGTGGATTGTTTTTGAGATCACCTCTTCTTCTAACAGACAGTGGTAGTGTACTGTGAGGGGTTTGGATTGTTGAGTGTTAGTTACCCACCGTGTCTCCCAGACAGTGAGGTCTCTCGGTGAGTCGCCTAGAAAGCCCCAAGATTTCATTAGCGTACGCAGTCTCAGTAGGTCAAAGTGGAGTTTGGGGTTCAGTGTGGGAAGGTCTAGCATGTCTCTATGTGTCTTTAACTGTCCATTCTGATAAAAGTCTCCCACATTGTTTATGTCTGTGGTAGCCCATACAGTAATAGGAGTGTTGGGTAGTCCCATTAGGAGACCCCTTATTGGATGGATTGGCGAGGGATGTGGGGCCACCAATTTGTTGTGTCTCAGTTTAGTCCAAGCGTCTTGGCATCCTTTCACTATGCTGTTTGCGACGTGGATTTTGGATTGCCAATGTGGGGGTAACCAAAGCAGGTCCTCAAGGTTAATGAATGCTTGTAATGAGGCTTGTTCTAGTTCTCTCCACCTCGTCGGGGGAAGGTCTTTACCCCACGCTGTAGCGTGAGTCAACATTGCTGCGTCGTGATATTTCCTGATATTAGGGAGCCCAAGGCCTCCTTTCTCTATCGGAATTTGCAGGATACTCGCGGCCACCCGGGGTCTCTTGTCGTGCCAGGTATATGTGTTAAAGAGGGTCTGATATTTCCTTATCAGTGTACATGGAACTGGCAATGGAATACAGCAGAATAGGTAGGTGAGCTTTGGCAATATCATCATCTTGAGGGCGGCTATTCTGCCCATCCAGGAGATGTCGTTATATCTCTTCGATTTGAGTTCCGAAGTGATAGCTGTGAGTAGTTTTTCAAAGTTTTCCTTAATCACTATCGATTTGTTATGTGATAGGAAGACCCCTAGGTGGCGGACTCCCCTGCATGACCACTTGAAGGAATAGGTGTGCTGTATAGCCTCTCTCTCATCCTGTGGAATATTGATAGAGTAGGCCTCTGTCTTGGTCACGTTCAGCTTATAGTAGGAGATTTCCCCAAATTGTTGGAAAAGGGTCAGCAATGGGGGGAGAGAATCTACCGGATCTGATAGGAAGACCGTGAGGTCATCCGCAAAGAGGGCTAGCTTCTGGGGAATGTCGTGCAGCTGCACGCCGTGTATTAGCGTTGACTCCCTAATGGCAATCGCCAGGGGCTCAATAGCTAGGACGAATAGTAGAGGGGAGAGAGGGCATCCCTGCCTGGTTCCATTGCTAATTGAGATTTTAGGGGAGCAAAATCCCAGGCTTCTAACGACCGCAGTAGGGGCCGAGTATAAGGCCTTAGCCGCTGTGATAAAAGGGTCTGGTATTCCAAATGCTGACATGGTTTGGAATAGGTAATCCCACCTCACCCTGTCAAACGCCTTCTCAGCATCCAATGACAGGGCGAGTACTGGAAGTCCCATATCTGCAGCCTCAGAAAAGATGTTTAGGAGGCGTCGAGTGTTATCAGTTCCCTGCCTCCCTTGGATAAAGCCAACCTGATCCAGATGTATTATTGAGTGCAGGTGTTTCCCTAGCCTGTTTGCCAATATTTTGGCGTAGATTTTAGCATCTACGTTAATAAGTGATATGGGCCTATAGCTGGAGCACAGTGACGGGTCCTTACCCTCTTTATGAATTGTGGTGATGTTTGCTTCTAAAAATTCCGCCATGAATGCGCCCTTAGTAGCTACATTCTGAAATACGCGGAGTAGTATCGGGGTTATGAGTGGGCCAAGTGCTCTATAAAACAGCACTGTGAACCCATCTGGACCAGGGGCCTTGTGTGGAGCTAGATCTTTAATGGCCATTTTGACCTCATCCAGGGTGAACTGCCGTTCTAATTCGGTCCTAGACTCCTCAGTTAGAGTGGGCATAGGTAGTTTTCCCAGGAACTCAGGGATATTGCTACGGTCAAATTCGCTAGTCTGTTCAGAAGTTTTAATATTGTACAGGGAGTTATAATAGGTAGCGAATGCTTCACCTATTTCTTTGGGTGAGTATACCTCGCCTCTGCTGGTTGCAATGCGGGGTATCCTGTTCTGCAGTGTGCGCTGGCGGAGTTTGTTGGCCAGAAGTTTGTCTGCCCTATTCCCTTTATGGTAGTATAATTGTTTGAGTTTATGTAAATTTTCCTGAACCCGTAATTGATCTCTCTTGGAGATCTGGTATGCGGATCTTGTCGGGATGTCCAGTTGCCAACCTTGGTCACTTCCTTTAAGGCCAGACCTTCTGTCTCAAGGGCCGTTTTTCCATCAGGATCTCAAATCACTAAATTTGAAGGTTAGGTGCTTAGTCATAGACGTTTAGTGCTTAGTCATAGACGTTTCTCCGACTCAGTGATTATTTCTATGCTACAGGCTCGTAAGTCTGTTTCAAGGAAGATTTATTATTGGGTTTGGAAAGCCTATATTTCATGGTGGTGTTCTCAAAAATTCTCTTGGCATTCTTTTAGAATTCCTAGAATTTTACATTTCTTTCAGGATAGTTTGGATAAATGTTTGTCTGCAAGTACTTTGAAGGGACCAATCTCTGCTCTTTCTGTTTTATTTCATAGAAAGATTGCTAAACTTCCAGATATTCACTGTTTTGTTCAGGCTTTGGTTTGTATCAAGCCTGTTATTAAATCAATCTCTCCTCCTTGGAGTCTTAATTTGGTTTTGAAGGCTTTACAGGCTCCTCCTTTTGAGCCTATGTATTCTTTGTTGTTTCTTTTGGCTATCTCTTCAGCTAGAAGAGTTTCTGAATTGTCTGCTCTCTCTTGCAAATCTCCTTTTCTGATTTTCCATCAGGATAAGGCTGTTTTGCAGACTTCGTTTAAATTTCTTCCTAAGGTTGTGAATTCTAACAACATTAGTAGGGAAATTGTTGTTCCTTCCTTGTGTCCTAATCCTAAGAATACTCTTGAAAGATCTTTACATTCTTTGTATGTTGTAAGAGCTTTGAAATATTATGTTGAAGCTACTAAAGATTTCAGGAAGACTTCTAGTCTATTTGTTGTTTTTTTCTGGTCCTAGGAAAGGTCAGAATGCCTCTGCAATTTCTTTGGCATCTTGGTTAAAGCTTTTGATTCAGAAGGCTTATTTCGAGGTGGGACAGTCTCCGCCTCAGAGAATTACAGCTCATTCTACTAGATCAGTCGCTACTTCTTGGGCCTTTAAGAATGAAGCTTCGGTTGATCAGATTTGCAAAGCAGCAACTTGGTCTACTTTGCATATATTTACTACATTTTACCATTTTGATGTATTTGCTTCTTCTGAAGCAGTCTTTGGTAGAAAAGTTCTTCAGGCAGCTGTTTCAGTTTGATTCTTCTGCTAATGATTCTAGTTTTGTTCTTGTAATTTATGTGAAATTTATGAGAAAGACTTATTTTTTGTGTGGATTTAATTTTTGATTATGATTTCAAATATATTGTATTATCTCTAGCTTGTTAGGATACTAATGTGTTTGATTTATATTATCTCCACTATTTCTGGAGCTTTAGAGTCTTTTCTGCCCTACTTTTAGTCTGGTGATATAGATCAGTTGGTAAATGTCCTGACTACAAATGCTTGTTCTAGATCTAAGGGTCTTAGATTCATATTCCGGTTTTTTTCAGCTGCTAATTTGGTTATTTCCGGTTGCAAGCACTGAAAAAGCATTTTTTGTATCCTTCTGGGAGAAAACGCTATATAATTACTTGTTGTTCGACTGCATGAAGATACGGTTCTCAAGCCAGTTCTTCTGGTGGGGGGCAGATTATATTGTTTTTGGATGATTTCAGTCCAAAATCTTTATTATTCTTAGGGTCTGAATAGATTTTTAGAATGAGACCTTCTGGGAAGATTCTTTCTTTCTCAGTACATTCTGTGATTTTTTTTCAGGAGTGTTTATACCAGTTCTTTAGCAGGAACAGGGATTGTGTTTCTTTTTAGTTCTATTCATTGTCCCAAATAAGAGGTTTATTCAGTCCAATCTTGGATCTGAAGACTTTATATTGTTTTTTAAGAGTCTCAACTTTCAAGTTAGCGACTATAAGGACTATTATGCCTTTTGTTCAGTAAGGTAATTTCATGTCCACTCAATTTTACAGAACGTTTATCCTCATATTTTATTTCATTCAGACCACTTTTGGTTCTGAGATTCTCTTTTTTTAGAAAAGCTTTACCAATTTGTCGCTTTTCCATTTGGTCTAGCAACAGCTTTATGGATCTTTTCGAAAGATTCTGGGTGCCCTTCATTCTGTAATAAGACAGTAGGGTATTGTGGTGTTTCCTTATTTGGATGGTATCTTGGTATTAGCTTAATATTTTCTTTCTAGTTCATGAATCAACTAGTTTTATTTCTTCAAGACATGGTTAGAGGATTTATTTTACCTAAAAGTTTTTTTGATTCCTCAGACAAGGGTCACTTCTTTTTGGGTTTCTAGATGGATTCTGTGCTCATGACTTTGTCTTTATCGGACAAGAGTCAATTGTAATTGGTGTTAGCTAGTCTAGAACATTCCTTTTAGTGGCTATGTGCATGGAAGTTTTAGGTCTCATGACTGCAGCTTCGGATGTGGTTTCCTTTGCTCATTTTTCACCTGAGACCTCTTTTGCTTTGCATTTTGATTCAATGGTGCAGGCATTGTTTTCAGATATCTCAGTTGATATTCTTAAATCCCAACATTTATCTCTCTCTGATTTGGTTATTAGACTATCATCGTTTTAATCAGGGGGCCTCCTTTTGTTCATCCTTCCTGGACTGTATTCTTAATGGTTGCAAGTCTTACAGGTTTGGGAGCTGTCTGAGGGTCTCTGACAGCACAAGGGGTTTGGAAACTTCAAGAGGCGAGGTTTCCAATCAATATTTTAGAACTCTGTGCTATTTTCAGGGCTCTTCAGGCTTGGTCTCTATTAAAGAGGGAATCATTAATTTGTTATCAGACAGACAATATCACAACTGTCAAATCATCAGGGTGAGACTTGCAGTCCTTTAGCGATGAAATAAGTATTTTGGATACTTTCTTGGGTGGAATCCAACTCCTGTCTAATTTCTGCGATACATATCCCAGGTGTAGACAATTGGGAAGCGGATTATCTCAGTTGTCAGTCTTTAGATCCAGGGGGGTGGTCTCTCCATCCAGATGTATTTTGTCAGATTGTACAGATGTGGGGTCTTCCCGAAATAGATCTGATGGCTTCTCATCTAAACAAGAAGCTTCCCAGTTACCTTTCCAGGTCCAGGGATCCTCAGGCGGAGACGGCGGATGCATTAGCAGATAATTGGTTTTACCAACCTGCTTACATTTTTCCGCCTCTAGTTCTTCTTCCAAGGGTGATCTCCAAGATCATAATGGAACAATCGCATGTGTTTCTGATAGCACCAGCATGGTCTCACAGGTTTTGGTATGCGGATCTTGTCGGGATGTCCAGTTGCCAACCTTGGTCACTTCCTTTAAGGCCAGACCTTCTGTCTCAAGGGCCGTTTTTCCATCAGGATCTCAAATCACTAAATTTGAAGGTTAGGTGCTTAGTCATAGACGTTTAGTGCTTAGTCATAGACGTTTCTCCGACTCAGTGATTATTTCTATGCTACAGGCTCGTAAGTCTGTTTCAAGGAAGATTTATTATCGGGTTTGGAAAGCCTATATTTCATGGTGGTGTTCTCAAAAATTCTCTTGGCATTCTTTTAGAATTCCTAGAATTTTACATTTCTTTCAGGATAGTTTGGATAAATGTTTGTCTGCAAGTACTTTGAAGGGACCAATCTCTGCTCTTTCTGTTTTATTTCATAGAAAGATTGCTAAACTTCCAGATATTCACTGTTTTGTTCAGGCTTTCGTTTGTATCAAGCCTGTTATTAAATCAATCTCTCCTCCTTGGAGTCTTAATTTGGTTTTGAAGGCTTTACAGGCTCCTCCTTTTGAGCCTATGTATTCTTTGTTGTTTCTTTTGGCTATCTCTTCAGCTAGAAGAGTTTCTGAATTGTCTGCTCTCTCTTGCAAATCTCCTTTTCTGATTTTCCATCAGGATAAGGCTGTTTTGCAGACTTTGTTTAAATTTCTTCCTAAGGTTGTGAATTCTAACAACATTAGTAGGGAAATTGTTGTTCCTTCCTTGTGTCCTAATCCTAAGAATACTCTTGAAAGATCTTTACATTCTTTGTATGTTGTAAGAGCTTTGAAATATTATGTCGAAGCTACTAAAGATTTCAGGAAGACTTCTAGTCTATTTGTTGTTTTTTTCTGGTCCTAGGAAAGGTCAGAATGCCTCTGCCATTTCTTTGGCATCTTGGTTAAAGCTTTTGATTCAGAAGGCTTATTTCGAGGTGGGACAGTCTCCGCCTCAGAGAATTACAGCTCATTCTACTAGATCAGTCGCTACTTCTTGGGCCTTTAAGAATGAAGCTTCGGTTGATCAGATTTGCAAAGCAGCAACTTGGTCTACTTTGCATATATTTACTACATTTTACCATTTTGATGTATTTGCTTCTTCTGAAGCAGTCTTTGGTAGAAAAGTTCTTCAGGCAGCTGTTTCAGTTTGATTCTTCTGCTAATGATTTTAGTTTTGTTCTTGTAATTTATGTGAAATTTATGAGAAAGACTTATTTTTTGTGTGGATTTAATTTTTTCAGCAGAAATAGCTGTTTTTATTTTATCCCTCCCTTTCTAGTGACTCTTCTTAGGTATTTGGATCCCATAAGTCACTAGCTCATGGACTCTTGCCAATTACATGAAAGAAAACATAATTTATGTAAGAACTTACCTGATAAATTAATTTCTTTCATATTGACAATAGTCCATGAGGCCCACCCTTTTTATGATGGTTATGGTTTTTTGTACAATTATATTTCCAGCTCCTCTTTTTGTATGCTTTTTTTACTCCTTTCTTTATCACCCCACTACTTGGCTATTCGTTAAACTGAATTGTGGGTGTGGTGAGGGGTGCGTTTATAGTCATTTTAAGATTTGGGAAACTTTGCCCCTCCTGGTAGGATTGTATAATCCCATATGTCACTAGCTCATGGACTCTTGCCAATATGAAAGAAATGAATTTATCAGGTAAGTTCTTACATAAATTATGTTTTATATATATATATATATATATATATATATATATATATATATATGTATATACAAGATTCTGGGATCCAAGCACTTACTGTTAGTGGTATGCGCCTGGGTGCACTCTATGGTAAATAGGTAGAAACTTCTCAAAAGGAAGAGGCACTCACAGGTCTTAGTATGCACAAAAGTACTTTTATTGATTCATAGGTTCAGTCATTGTTTCGGTCCTCGCAGGGACCTTTGTCAAGACTGTTTCCTGTGTTTACAGCGTCTGGCAGTCAGCGGTGAGATATATATCGATTGTCATTGGCTCACCTATGTGTTCAGTTAGAAACCAGTAGTGCATTGCTGCTCCTTCAACAAATGATACCAAGAGAATTAAAGAAATTTGATAATAGAAGTAAACTGGAAAGTTGTTTAAAATTGTATGTTCTACCTAAATCATGAAAGAAACTTATTGGGTTTCATGTCCCTTTAAAGGGACACTGAACCCAAATTTTTTCTTTTGTGATTCAGATAGAGCATGCAATTTTAAGCAACTTTCTTATTTATTCCTATTATCATTTTTTCTTCATTCTCTTGCTATCTTTATTTGAAAAAGAAGGCATCTAAGCTTTTTTCTTGGTTCAGAACTCTGGACAGCACTTTTGTATTGGTGGATAAATGTATCTACCAATCAGCAAGGACAACCCAGGTTGTTCACCAAAAATGGGCCGGCATCTAAACTTACATTCTTGCATTTCAAATAAAGATACCAAGAGAATAAATAAAATTTGATAATAGGAGTAAATTAGAAAGTTGCTTAAAATTTCATGCTCTATCTGAATCACAAAAGAACAAATTTGGGTTCAGTGTCCCTTTAAGCACAGAAAGTCGAAAACTGGGGAAATCAACGGTCCTTAAGCGGTTATAGAAATATGAGCCAACAGTATGCTATGGCTGCACAGCTCTGGTGCACTGTTGCAGTGTACCTTAAAGGGACACTGAACCCAAATTTTTTATTTTGTGATTCAGATAGAGCATGACATTTTAAGCAACTGTCTAATTTACTCCTATTATCAAATTTTCTTCATTCTCTTGGTATCCTTATTTGAAATGCAAAAATGTAAGTTTAGATGACGGCCCTTTTTTGGTGAACAACCTTGGTTGTCCTTGCTGATTGGTGGATAAATTCATCCACCAATAAAAAAGTGCTATCCAGAGGTCTGAACCAAAAAAAAGCTTAGATGCCTTCTTTTTCAAATAAAGATAGCAAGAGAATAAAAAAAAATTGATAATAGGATTAAATTAGAAAGTTGCTTAAAATGTCATGCTCTATCTGAATCACGAAAGAAAAAAAAAAATTGGGTTCAGTGTCCCTTTAATTTAAAAAAAAAAAAAAAGTTTGTGTTTTTAACATTTCGTCAACTTCAAAGGGACATTAAACACTAAATACATTTCATGCACCTCCCGCTAATCATGAGTGCTGCCATTATGGAACCTAAGTTACACAGCAGGTATCTGAAGGAGAGTTACTGCACATGTGCAAACACATCACTACTGAAATGCAATATATAGATTTCAACATTGTGCCACCAATGACTACAGGGTGGCGGGGAATAACCTCAGTACTATGCTTATAAAATGTATTTAGTGTTTGATGTCACTTGAAAACATCCAAAGATGCTGATTTAAGTAGTTAGCTTACAGATTTGTAAGTATGTTCTCATGCGCAAACTTCATTGAAAGACCTGCGTAAGTTCCAAGCTCGGCAGTTGGCGTGTTGCTTTAGTATGCTAGCACAATATAGTCCCAATCATCTTATTAATTCACATGTCCTATGACCCAACATAATAGTGATCTGTATGTCTTCTTAAATAACAAAAAAAAGGTCCCAAAAGTTGGGGTCAGCTTTCAGCGTGAATCCAACTTTCTTGGTTTAAATGAATTGTTTCCTGTACTATGTTAGAAGCATATTTTGAAATGGCAATATTAATAATATATGTTTTTATACCTAAACAGAGGACATACTTTAATATATAGTTTTTATATGTCCTGTTCACGATTCCCTAAGTGATGTGTAAACTCTTGTCCTCTTTTGAACGTAGTGCCAGCGAACCAAGCTACCCATGTTGAGAGTTTGCCAGGAAGCATCTGCCACATGCATTTAGTGTTGCACAGGTAATTAATTGCCTGTGTAGTCCTGCCCCTGCTCTCAGGGGGCAAGATTACATATACAGCACAGGCTTCAACGCAATTGCTGAAACCCACGATGCCCGTAATTTCACCCTGCACATTGGGGAATCGCATAAACTAGCGATGTCCAGAAATGTGCGGAAATACACATTTCTGGACTCGCCAGTGATTTACGGCAGTTTAGAAACTGCCGGCACCTAAGAAAATTAAAAATAGTTTAAGCCTCCCAAAAATAAACCTGACATGTCAATACCCCTGTATCCGCAATCCCCCCACAGCACAACTAATAACAGTATTAACCCCTAGACCGCCAACCCCCCACAAAGCAATATACCTAACTAAACTATTAAACCCTAATCCGCCATTCACCCACATTGCAATCTACCTAATAAAAGTATTAACCCCTAATCCACCATCACCCCACATCGCAAAGTAACTAATTAAGCTATTAACCCCTAAACCGCCAAACCCCCACATCGCAACAAACCTAATTAATCTATTAACCCCTAAACCACCAACCCCACAATGCAAATAACTAATTTAATTACTAAGCCCCCTAACCTAACACCCCCTAAATTAACCCCAAATACCTAAAATTAAAAAATACTAAATTACAATAAAAAATAAAAAAAAAACTAACATTACTTTAAAAATAAAAAACTAAGTTTAAATTAATCTAAAATTACAAAAATAAAGTCGAACATTAAAGAAAAAAATAAACCAAATAATACAAAATAAAAAAATTAAACCTTATCCCTATGAAAATAAAAAAGCCCCCCAAAATAAAAACACCCCCTAAACTAAACTGCCAATAGCCCTTAAAGGGTTTTTGTAGGGCATTGCCCTAAGTTAAACAGCTCTTTTACATTTAAAAAATACCAAGTCCTCTTCCAACAGTAAAACCCCCCACCCACCAAACCCCCAAAATAAAAAAAACCTAACACTAAAAAAACCTAAACTACCCATTGCCCATAAAGGGGCATTTTCATGAGCATTGCCCTTAAAAGGGCATTCAGCTCTTTTACAGCCCATTAAAAGCCCTAATCTAAAAAAAAAAAAAACCTTAGTCTAACCCCCCAAATAGGTTCCTGAAGTCTGGCGGAGAAGGTCTTCTTCCAGGCGGCGGTGAACTCTTCTTGGAGGCGGCGACCTCTTCTATCTTCATGCAGGACCAAGCCGGCAAGGAGCGGAGGTGACCGCGGAACAAGACTGGCGACTATAAGATTTCTCCATTTTCGCCGCGTAAGTCCTTGCGCTGAATATGTGATACCGATTTGCAACTCGGTTCTATGTTAGTTTATGGGAGTAAAATTAGCGGGTGACGGGTGACATATACGCACCGCATTTATATGTGGCATCATATATGTGATAGCAATATCCAAATAAAACCTAGAGATGCCAGCTTTTGCGGGCGACGCCGCATATGTAATCGCACCCAGGATAGCAGGGCTTTTCATTCATACCAGGCTAATTGGTCTATAACAATTTAAGTCTTCTACCTCTGAGGTGGCAGAGAGGTTTAGAAGAAGACCACAAGAGCTTCCAAGTTACATCTGCAACTTGATAAATGAAGCCCACTGTGTCTCTTTAAAATTTGAGTTGGAAGCAGATTGTCTGATCTGTTTAAGTCGTGTAAATATGCACAAATTGGAAAGTTTGTGCCAAAATTTCAAAATAGCAAATGACGTTAGTTCGTAGGTACTTTAAAACCCCCTCCCAACTAAAGGCTTCCCCAGACCCCAATGAATAGTCATTCTATCCAGTTCTATAGCAGTCCTCCAGCCATCCTGCCTATCTTGAAAAAAAAAATGCCACCATATTTGAAAAGGAATTTGACCAATAAACTGTGCATTTCAACAACACAAAAAAAATGTCATTATTGAAGATGAAACATTATTGCCATATACATTCATTATTTATTTTGCTACGTTTTGCTATAAATTGCATCTGAAAATTGTACTTGTTCCACTGTCTCCTAGGGAGGCTTGGGAGTTGGGTTACTTTTTGCTAATTTTCTGTGATGTTTTGTTTAGCCCTACTACCTCACATTCTCTGTACTCATTTTCTTGTTTAAAGGGAAATTAAACCCAACATTTTTCATTCATTATTCAGATAGAGAATACAATTTTAAATAAAGTTTCAAATTTACTTTTTATTCGCAAATTTACTTTGTTCTCTTGTTATTCTTCATTTTATATCTTCATATTAGTTTTTGATTGTTAGCAGGGTTTTTTTTGTTCTGGGGGACAGGGAAATCTGTGAAAAGAAAATACATAAAATATGACCATTTGACAAAATAAAGCTAATTGTTATGCTGCTTACAATTTGTGTTTAATGTTCCTTTAATTTCACCAAGGTACATTTTTTGTCATGTGGGGGAGGAGCTTTGCTGCCCCATGTTTTGGCTATATAACCTTTCTCAGCCCCACCTGCTCATTGTTACATTTTTATAAATTACTGTATTTTATTTCAGTTAAAGATTAACTTAAACATGAAACCACATTTTTCTTTTCATGATTGATTGAACATACAATTTTAAACAACTTACCAATTTTCTTCAGTGATCAAATTTGCTTCATTCTCTTAGTATCTTTTGTAGAAGATGCAACAGTGCACTAGTGGCAAGAGGCATAAATGTGCAGCCACAAATCAGTAGCTCCCAGTAGTGCATTACTACCCTACATTACCTAGGTATGATTTTCAAAAAAGGAAAGTTTAATTTTGGCTTTAATCAATTTTCTTTCCACAAAAAGGTATCAGGCATGACTTCTTTTTTTAGCTTAAAGTGATAGTAAGATTTCCCCTTTGTATAAACAGATCTGGAATGTTAGCAATATTTGAGACAGAGTTTAATTAATCTGTAATAATATAGGTATGCTTTAATATTTTAAAGGGACATGAAACCCTATGTTTTTATTTTATGATTCAGACGGAGCATACAATTTTAAAAACGTATTCAATTTACTTCTATTATTAAATGTAAGTAGTTCTCATGTTATTCTTTGTTTAAGAGATATCTAGATAGGTAGCATGCAAATTTCTGGAGCAATACATGACATTAAATAGTGCTGCTATCTAGTGCTCTTGGAATTGTATAAAACTGCTGCCACATAGGGGTCGATTTATCAAAGGCTTCGCCAGCCTTTGCCCCCTGCGTATTTATCAAGCAGCGGACATCAGACCACTGCTTCCCTAACTCTTCTCCACCTCTTATGTGGCGAATTTTAATCTCCCCGGTCTCGTCCGACAGCTCCGGCCCGCGCGTGATTGACCGTGCAAGGGCAGGGGGCGGCGTTGCACAATTGTGCAAAATTGCGTTCTTGTGCAATGCTAAATTCTGGCATCGGAATTCAGCCCGCCAGATGTATGTACGCCCCTTTCTGCCATAGCTTGATAAATCAACCCCATAGTCCTGCAGACATGTGCACACTCCTGAACTTACCTCCCTGATTTTCAACAAAGGATAGCAAGAAAACAAAAATAATAATAAGTAAATTGGAAAGTTGTTTAAAATTGCATGTTCTATCTGAATCATGAAATAATTTTTTGGGGGTTTTATGTAACTTTAATGTAGCAATGAAATTCAAATATCCCACGCTCCAGCTGCCTGCTTTAAAAAGTAATTTGTTTTGAGGAGCAAACGGTTTGAACTGTTCTCCAATAGGCACTCTAGCTAAGAAAAAAATAATAATTGTGTAAGTGCCATATGACTAGAGCGCTGATTGGAGAACATTGCTTTTTGAAGTGGGCGGCTGGAGTATTTGAATTTCAGCGTTACATTAAAAAGTCTGTTAAAGCATATTTTCATTACAATCTAAAATATCGCTAATATTCCGGATCTGTTTATATACACAGGGGAAAGTTTACCATTACTTTAATTATTACGAGATGGTTATGTAGTCCATATTCTCCCAATATATATTACAATTGTGAGAACCAATTTCCCAAATTTTAAAGTATTTGTGTTCACAAATTTTAGGTTACTGTACATTTTTTGTTAATTGTATTTGTCTTTAACCTTTTCCTGCCGTTAGGACGTTCCATGCCATCCTAACTGTGCTGGGCTTTAGCGCCATTAGGACGGCATGATACGTCCTAAATATTTGGCTCTACGGAAGTCAATGACGCTTACAGATGGGGATTGCGGCATTGAGGGCGTGTCTAGCATCATAGGGACGCCCCCCTGACCCGATCCCAACATTGAAATTTCACGATTGTATGCACGATTGCGTGATTTTAATTTGTTTACATCGTAACGTTGTTCCGATGTAGACATTTTAGACCCGACACAAAAGGGTTAAATACATTAGCAGAAGAAAATCCCTTTCCCCTATTGTCGATACAGTGTTAGGATAAATGCAATTATTGTTATTGATATGGCTACCTGCTTCATCTAATTTAATGACTGTTAATGAAGCATTTATTTAATTATTTATAATCATCTGTCCCATTACTGTGTTTGACCCCAAGCAAAGAACGTTCCTCTAACTAATCTATATCCTTATACCTCTATCATCTATTCAGTCTTTCATCTAGCTTCTCTTTAACCCTTGCCTGCTCTCTTTTGTATTTCTATTATCTCTATTAACAAATGTAAAACTTCAGAAACTGATTCAAATCATTTCAAATGTCCAAGCTGTTTATTAGCTCACTCAATTTTTTCTTAAAGGGACACTGAAACCAATTTTTTTTTCTTTCATGATTCAGATAGAGCATGCAATTTTAAGCAACTTTCTAATGTATTCCTATTATCATATTGTCTTCATTCTCTTGGTATCTCTATTTAAAAAGCAAGAATGTAAGTTTAGATGCTGGCCCATTTTGGTAAACAACCTGGGTTGTTCTTGCTGATTGGTGGATAAATTCACCCACCAATAAACAAGTGGTGTCCAGTGTACTGAACCATAAATTGGCTGGCTCCTTAGTTTAGATGCCTTCTTTTTCAAATAAAGATAGCAATAGAATGAAGAAAAATAATAGGAGTAAATTAGAAAGTTGCTTAAAATTACATGATCCATCTGAATCACGAAAGAAAACATTTGGGTTCAGTGTCCCTTTAAGGGGACATATAACTTGAAATAAATTCTTCTTTATTTCTGATGCAAGGGTCAGTTCCATATCTAGTTATGTCTCACTCGCTGTCTGCCTTATCAGCGCTTAAAATGGGACTTCCATCTTTGTCAGCTCACGGGAAGCCATCTAACCTGTTCCACAGTACTTCCAATAAAACCAAAAACCTGTAGAATTGGAATCCTTCATAAATGTGCTTCTTCTTTCTGCTTCCTGCAATCATTTTAGACACCTATACTATGTTCAGCCCCAAACGGTGACAGTTAAAGGGAGCTCACTTAGGGGTAGAACATTAATTGAATACATTTCCTTTAAAAAATGGTGGCAGAACTTATCCTAACAAATAGGGGCCACAGATCAATATTTTAGAAGCTTTAAAGGGACATTATACACTCATTTTTTCTTTGCATAAATGTTTTGTAGATGATCTATTTATATAGTCCATAAAGTTGTTTTAAAAAAAAAATAAAAACATAGGCCTAGATTTAGAGTTGGGCGGTAGCCGTCAAAACCAGCGTTAGAGGCTCCTAACTCTGGTTTTTACCGCCCTCTGGTATTTGGAGCCAGTCATTAAAGGGTCTAACGCTCACTTTCCAGCCGTGACTTTTCCATACCGCAGATCCCCTTACGTCAATTGCGTATCCTATCTTTTCAATGGGATCTTTCTAACGCTGGTATTTAGAGTCGTGGCTGAAGTGAGTGTTAGAAATTTAACAACAAAACTCCAGCCGCAGAAAAAAGTCAGTAGTTAAGAGCTTTCTGGGCTAACGCCGGTTTATAAAGCTCTTAACTACTGTGCTCTAAAGTACACTAACACCCATAAACTACCTATGTACCCCTAAACCGAGGTCCCCCCACATCGCCGCCACTATATTTAAATTTTTTAACCCCTAATCTTTCGCTCTGTACACCGCCGCCAACTACATTATCCCTATGTACCCCTAATCTGCTGCCCCTAACACCGCCGACCCCTATATTATATTTATTAACCCCTAATCTGCCCCCCACAACGTCGCCGCCAGCTACCTACAATAATTAACCCCTAATCTGCCGACCGGAGCTCACCACTAGTATAATAAATGTATTAACCCCTAATCCGCCTGTCTCCCGCCTCAAAAACCCTATAATAAATAGTATTAACCCCTAATCTGCCCTCCCTAACATAACCGACAGCTAACTTCAAGTATTAACCCCTAATCTGCTGACCGGTGCTCACCGCTACTCTAATAAATGGATTAACCCCTAAAGCTAAGTCTAACTCTAACACTAACACCCCCCTAAGTTGAATATAATTTTTATCTAACAAAATAAATTAAGTCTTATTAAATAAATTATTCCTATTTAAATCTAAATACTTACCTGTAAAATAAATCCTAATATAGCTACAATATAAATTATAATTATATCTTAGCTATTTTAGGATTAATATTTATTTTACAGGCAACTTTGTAATTATTTTAACCAGGTACAATAGCTAGTAAATAGTTAATAACTATTTAATAGCTACCTAGTTAAAATAATTACAAAATTACCTGTAAAATAAATCCTAACCAAAGTTACAATTAAACCTAACACTACACTATCAATAAATAAATTAAATACAATTCCTACAAATAAATACAATTAAATAAACTAACTAAAGTACAAAAAATAAAAAAGAACTAAGTTACAAAAAATAAAAACATATTTACAAACATTAGAAAAAAATTACAACAATTTTAAACTAATTACACCTACTCTAAGCCCCCTAATAAAATAACAAAGACCCCCAAAATAAAATAATGCCCTACCCTATTCTAAATTACAAAAGTTCAAAGCTCTTTTACCTTACCAGCCCTTAAAAGGGCCCTTTGCGGGGCATGCCCCAAAGAATTCAGCTCTTTTGCCTGTAAAAAAACCCCATACAATACCCCCCCAACATTACAACCCACCACCCACATACCCCTAATCTAACCCAACCCCCCCTTAAATAAACCTAACACTAAGCCCCTGAAGATCTTCCTACCTTGTCTTCACCATGCCAGGTATCACCGATCGTTCCAGGCTCCAAAATCTTCATCCAAGCCCAAGCGGGGGCTAGACATCCATCATCCGGCTGAAGTCTTCTATCAAGCGACGGCTGAAGAAGTCCAGAAGAGGCTCCAAAGTCTTCATCCTATCCGGGAAGAAGAGTAGATCCGGACCGGCAACCATCTTCTTCCAAGCGGCATCTTCTATCTTCATCCGATGACGACCGGCTCCATCTTGAAGACCTCCACCGCGGACCCATCTTCTTCTTCCGACGACTTCCTGACGAATGACGGTTCCTTTAAGGGACGTCATCCAAGATGGCGTCCCTCGAATTCCGATTGGCTGATAGGATTCTATCAGCCAATCGGAATTAAGGTAGGAAAATTCTGATTGGCTGATGGAATCAGCCAATCAGAATCAAGTTCAATCCAATTGGCTGATCCGATCAGCCAATCAGATTGAGCTCGCATTCTATTGGCTGATCGGAACAGCCAATAGAATGCAAGCTCAATCTGATTGGCTGATTGAATCAGCCAATCGGATTGAACTTGATTCTGATTGGCTGATTCCATCAGCCAATCAGAATTTTCCTACCTTAATTCCGATTGGCTGATAGAATCCTATCAGCCAATCGGAATTCGAGGGACGCCATCTTGGATGACGTCCCTTAAAGGAACCGTCATTCGTCGGGAAGTCGTCGGAAGAAGAAGATGGATCCGCGATGGAGGTCTTCAAGATGGAGCCGGTCGTCATCGGATGAAGATAGAAGATGCCGCTTGAAAGAAGATGGTTGCCGGTCCAGATCTACTCTTCTTCCCGGATAGGATGAATACTTTGGAGCCTCTTCTGGACTTCTTCAGCCGTCGCTTGATAGAAGACTTCAGCCGGATGATGGATGTCTAGCCCCCGCTTGGGCTTGGATGAAGATTTCGGAGCCTGGAACGATCGGTGATACCTGGCATGGTGAAGACAAGGTAGAAAGATCTTCAGTGGCTTAGTGTTAGGTTTATTTAAGGGGGGTTTGGGTTAGATTAGGGGTATGTGGGTGGTGGGTTGTAATGTTGGGGGGGGGTATTGTATGTTTTTTTTTACAGGCAAAAGAGCTGAATTCTTTGGGGCATGCCCCGCAAAGGGCCCTTTTAAGGGCTTGTAAGGTAAAAGAGCTTTGAACTTTTGTAATTTAGAATAGGGTAGGGCATTTTTTTATTTTGGGGGTCTTTGTTATTTTATTAGGGGGCTTAGAGTAGGTGTAATTAGTTTAAAATTGTTGTAATTTTTTTCTAATGTTTGTAAATATTTATTTTTTGTAACTTAGTTCTTTTTTATTTTTTGTAATTTAGTTAGTTTATTTAATTGTATTTATTTGTAGGAATTGTATTTAATTTATTTATTGATAGTCTAGTGTTAGGTTTAATTGTAGATAATTGTAGGTAGTTTATTTAATTAATTTATTGATAGTGTAGTGTTAGGTTTAATTGTAACTTAGGTTAGGATTTATTTTACAGGTAATTTTGTAATTATTTTAACTAGGTAGCTATTAAATAGTTCTTAACTATTTAATAGCTATTGTACCTGGTTAAAATAAATACAAAGTTGCCTGTAAAATAAATATTAATCCTAAAATAGCTACAATATAATTATAATTTATATTGTAGCTATATTAGGGTTTATTTTACAGGTACGTATTTAGATTTAAATAGGAATAATTTATTTAATAAGAGTTAATTTATTTCGTTAGATAAAAATTATATTTAACTTAGGGGGGTGTTAGTGTTAGGGTTAGACTTAGCTTTAGGAGTTAATACATTTATTATAGTAGCGGTGAGCTCCGATCGGCAGATTAGGGGTTAATTATTGTAGGTAGCTGGCCGCGACGTTGTGGGGGGCCGATTAGGGGTTAATAAATATAATATAGGGGTCGGCGGTGTTAGGGGCAGCAGATTAGGGGTACATAACTATAATGTATGTTGCGGCGTTGTAGGGAGCGGCAGATTAGGGGTTAATAATAATATGCAGGTGTCAGCGATAGCGGGGGCGGCAAATTAGGGGTTAATAAGTGTAAGGTTAGGGGTGTTTAGACTCGGGGTACATGTTAGAGTGTTAGGTGCAGACGTAGGAAGTGTTTCCCCATAGAAAACAATGGGGCTGCGTTAAGAGCTGAACGCTGCTTTTTTGCAGGTGTTAGGTTTTTTTTCAGCTCAAACTGCCCCATTGTTTTCTATGGGGATATCGTGCACAAGCACGTTTTTGAAGCTGGCCGCGTCCGTAAGCACCGCTGGTATCTAGAGTTGCAGTGGCGTTAAATTATGCTCTACGCTCCCTTTTTGGAGCCTAACGCACTGAAAACCCAGCCATTCTGTGAACTCTAAATACCAGCGGTATTTAAAAGGTGCGGGAAAAAAAAAGCACGCGTAGCTAACGCACCCCTTTGGCCGCCAAACTCTAAATCTAGCCGATAGTTTTGCTTATTTTTAAATAATATTGCTCTGATTTTCAGACTCCTAACCAAGCCCCAAAGTTTTATGAGAATACTGAGGTATACCTACTCCAGCTTGCTCCTGTTTGTGTAAAGGGTCTTTTCATATGCAAAATAAGGGGGAGTGTCTTATTTCCCACTTGCTGTGGGCTTTCCAGCTACCTTTTCAACAGAGCTAAACTGAGAGCTTCTAAGTACGTTTTTAAACTGTTTTATACTGGATTTTTATATCAGTATCTGTACATCTTATTCTTTATAGTAGTGTCTATTACATGCAGTTATATGAAAATAAGTGTATACTGTCCCTTTAATGAGCACATATAAATGTATGACTTTTAATGGATTATTAAATACAATAAAAATGCATAATCAACATATGCATAATAAAGATAATTCTGAATTGTAGTTTTTTTGTGTATATTCGTTGTAGATTTTTTTCTGACAAATGTACTTCCATTATCTTGGCACTACCTAATGCTTACCAGATGACATCCCCTCCCAAAAGGGGGCATAGACTGAAATAACCACACCCCTTTTGCCTATATGAAGATGACCTTGCTTCCTCATTCCTAGTTCTGCCCATCATAGGGTTCCCTCTCTGGACCTTTTTGAAGTAAATATAGGTGGAGGCTGTCTAAGCTATATGATCCCACCGGGCTGCTTAGACTATCTCTGCCCACTCACCAGATGAGGCATGCCTTCTCAGGCTGGCAGTTCTTGATTGGAATCTTTCATAGGGTGCCATTTTGATAACCTTATAATCATGCCAAGATATACGGCGCCGGGTCATGCTGAATGGGCAGTAAATCTTATTTAATTTCGAAAGTTCTGAGATTGTAATGCTGAATTTATTGGTGACAAAAGCACAGAGCTACTATACAGCTTTGTTATTCCTGAGCCTGCTGTCATCCCTTAAAGGGACAATTAAACTTTCATGATTCAATTTACTTTTATCATCAAATTTGCTTTGTTCTATTGGTATTCTGAGTTCAATGCTAAACCTAGGTAGGTTCATAATTTCTAAACCCTTGAAGGCCGCCTCTTATCTGAATGCATTTGACCGTTTTTGCAGCTAGAGTGTGTTAGTTCATGTGTTTCATATAGATAGCATTGTGCTCAGCACTAATTGCCTGAAATGCAAGTTTGTCAAATGATCTGAGATAAGGGGGCAGTCAGCCGAAGCTTAGATACAAGGTAATTACAGAGGTAAAAAGTATATTAATATGACTGTGTTGGTTATGCAAAACTGGGGAATGGTAAATAAAGGAATTATCTATCTTTTTTAAACAATAACATTTTTGGTGTTTACTATCCCTTTAAATCTGCTTGAATGTGAATTATAACCCTGTGATATATGGAATATTATTTGCTGTCTCCAGATGGATTCTTAAGATCCTGCTACGAGTGCCCAGGAAGCACCACTACCTCAGCTATAAAGGTATGCACATTTACTTGGCCTCTGTAGCTGTGTGTTAAAATCTTAACCCTTTTTGTTGTTTAATCTGATAAAGTATATTCTGTAAAAAAAACAAAAAAAAAACTTTTTATACTTTCCCTTACATGGGAAAATAATTATATTTTCTGGGATGTTTTGTTAGGCTATCATTTGAAAGGATTTTCTTGCCATTTTTTCCATGGCTGAGTATTTTTTCATTCATACAAGTGGGGAGAGTCCACGATCCACTACACCTAGGAATTACTCTTCCTGATCACTAGGAGGAAGCAAAAATTCCCAAACCCCTCCCACCTTATTAGTAATCAGTCTGGTCTTTGCCTCCTCTGGAGGTAGGTGAAGAATAAAGGTGCTTTAGTGAGAGAGGTTCTCAGACTGAGTCGAGACCCATTTCCCCCTCAGTGTTCTGCTATGCCTCTCTAAAGTAAGCGGAAAAACATAATTTATTCTTACCTGACACATTAAAGGGACATAATACTCATATGCTAAATCACTTGAAACTGATGCAGTATAACTGTATAAAGCTGACAGGAAAATATCACCTGAGCATATCTATGTAAAAAAGGAAGCTATTTTACCTCCCATTCTCCTCAGCTCAGCAGAGTAAGTTCTGTGTAAAAAGTTATACTCAGCTGCAGCCCAGCTGCAGGTAATAAAAAATGAAGAAATGAACAGCAGCCAATCAGCATCAACAGTACCGAGGTCATTAACTCTTTTACTGTGATCTCATGAGATTTCACTTAACTCTCATGAGATTTCATTGTAAACTTCCTTACACTGAATAGGGAAATAAGATGAGAGTGCATGTAAGCTCGCTCCTTCTGCTGTCCCGGGACAGACATACTGATTTGCTGCTTAGAAGTCCTTTACAATTGGATGTGGCTACTGAGAAACTTTTGAGGTAAAATATTTTTCTTTTCTACATAGAGATGTTCAGGTGATATTTTCTAGTCAGCTTTTTACAGCTATACTGCATCACTTTCAAGTGTTTAAACATTTGGGAATTATGGCCCTTTAATTTCTTTCATGGTAGTGAGATTCCACAATCCATTACTCCTGGGAATTACTCTTTCTACCACTAGGAGGAGGCAACGATTCCCAGCTTACCTGATAAATTCATTTATTTCATAGTGGTGAGAGTCCATGATCCATTATACCTTGAAATTTCTCTTCCTTACCACTAGGAGAAAGCAAAGATTCCCAAACCCCAAGAGCCCTATAAAACCCCTCACACATAACTCAGTCTAAAGTATAGCCAAGCAAAGTGAGGTGAGAAAAACGAATAAGACCCATAAAAAGGATCAGGAAAAAAAATGAACCCTGAAAAACAAAAGTGTGGGGTCTCGTGGACTCTCACCACCATGAAAGAAATTAATTTATCAGGTAAGTATAAATTGTTTTCTTTCATACAGGTGGTGAGAATCTGATGAAAGGAATAAAAATGATTGGAAGCTTTAGCTTTCCCTTTAGACTTTCTGTCCTGAGGAAGAAAAGCCCCTTTACCTCCAGTAACTGTAGATATTATAGAATCTAAATCAGAACCAAACAATTTCTTTCCCTGAAAGAAAAAAGATAATAATCTGGATTTTGATGCCATAGCAGCAGACCAGGATTTAAAACTGTTAATGGAACTTTTAGCGCAAGCAAAGTCCTATGGCCAGATTACGAGTTTTGCGTTATGAGGGGTGCGGTGCTAACTTGTTTCGTTATTGTCACAGCTCACCTACAGTGCTGGTATTACAGGCTTTTATAAACCCGGCGTTAAAAGACAAGAAGTGAGCGTAGAGCAAAATTGTGCTCCATACCGCACTCCAATACCAGCGCTGCTCAAGTCAGCGGTGAGCTGGTTGTACATGCTCGTGCACGATTTCCCCATAGACATCAATGGGGAGAGTAGGCTGAAAAAAAGCCTAACACCTGCAATAAAGCAGCGTAAAGCTCTTTAACGCAGCCCCATTGATTCCTATGGGGGAACTAAATTTATGTTTACACCTAACACCCTAACATGAACCCAGAGTCTAAATACCCATAATATTACACTTATTAACCCCTAATATGCCACCCCGACATCGCTGACACCTACATTATACTTATTAACCCCTAATCTGCCGCTCCGGACATCGCCGCCACTATAATAAACATATTAACCCCTAAACCGCTGCACTCCTGCCTCGCAAACACTAGTTAAATATTATTAAACTCTAATCTGCTGTCCCTAACATCGCTGCCACCTACCTACATTTATTAACCCCTAATCTGCCACCCCCAACATCGCCGCCACTATACTAAAGTTATTAACCCCTAAACCGAAGTCTAATCCTAACACCCAATAACTTAAATATAATTTAAATAAATCTAAATAAAACCTACTATTAATAACTAAATAATTCCTACTTAAAACAAAATACTTACCTATAAAATAAACCCTAAGATAGCTACAATAAAACTAATAGTTACATTGTATCTAGCTTAGAATTTATTTATTTTTTACAGGCAAGTTTGTATTTATTTTAACTAGGTAGAATAGTTACTAAATAGTTATCAACTATGTAATAACTACCTAGCTAAAATAAATACAAATTTACCTGTAAAATAAAACCTTTCTTACACTAACACCTAACCTTACACTACAATTAAATAAATTACCTAAATTAAATACAATTAACTAAATTAAATACAATTACCTAAATTACAAAAACACTAAATTACACAAAATAAAAAACAAATTACAAGATATTTAAACTAATTACACCTAATCTAATAGCCCTATCAAAATAAAAAAAAAAAGCCCCCCCAAAATAAAAAAAAAAACCCTAGCCTAAACTAAACTACCAATAGCCCTTAAAAGGGCCTTTTGCGGGGCATTGCCCCAAAGAAATCAGCTCTTTTACCTGTAAAAATAAATAAATACAAACACCCCCCAACAGTAAAACCCAACACCCACACAACCAACCCCCCAAATAAAACCCTAACTAAAAAAACCTAAGCTCCCCATTGCCATAAAAAGGGCATTTGTATGGACATTGCCCTTAAAAGGGCATTTAGCTCTATTGCAGCCCAAAGCCCTAACCTAAAATTAAAACCCCCCCAATAAACTTAAAAAAAACTAACACTAACCCCTGATGATCCACTTACAGTTTTGAAGATCCAACATCCATCCTCAACAAAGCCAGGAGAAGTCCTCATCGAAGCGGCAAGAAGTCTTTAACGGAGCCGGGAGAAGTCTTCATCGAAGCCGGGAGAAGTGGTCCTCCAGACGGGCAGAAGTCTTAATCCAGCCGGCATCTTCTATCTTCACCCATCCGGCGCGGAGTGGCTCCATCTTCAAGACATCTGACGTGGAGCATCCTCTTCTTCCGACGACTACCCGACGAATGAAGGTTCCTTTAAGTGACGTCATCCCAGATGGCGTCCCTTAGATTCCGATTGGCTGATAGAATTCTATCAGCCAATCGGAATCAAGGTTGAAAAAATCCTATTGGCTGTTGCAATCAGCCAATAGGATTGAACTTATATCCTATTGGCTGATCCGCGTTGGATATCTTGAAGATGGAGCCGCTCCGCGCCGGATGGATGAAGATAGAAGATGCCGTCTGGATGAAGACTTCTGCCCATCTGGAGGACCACTTCTTCCGGCTTCGTTGAGGACTTCTTGCCGTTTTGATGAGGACTTCTCCCAGCTTCATTGAGGATGGATGTCTGATCTTCAAAACTGTAAGTAGAACTTCAGGCGTTAGTGTTAGGTTTTTTTAAGGGTTTATTGGGTGGGTTTTATTTTTAGGTTAGGGCTTTGGGCTGCAATAGAGCTAACTGCCCTTTTAATGGCAATGCCCATACAAATGCCCTTTTCAGGGCAATGGGGAGCTTAGTTTTTTTTAGTTAGGGTTTTATTTGGGGGGTTGGTTGTGTGGGTGGTGGGTTTTACTGTTGGAAGGGGGCTTGAATTTTTTTTACAGGTAAAATAGCTGATTTATTTGGGGCAATGCCCCACAAAAGGCCCTTTTAAGGGCTATTAGTAGTTTAGTTTAGGCTAGGTTTTTTTTTTATTGGGGGGGGGGGCTTTTTTTATTTTGATAAAGCTATTAGATTAGGTGTAATTAGTTTAAATATCTTGTAATTTGTTTTTTATTTTGTGCAATTTAGTGTTTGTTTTTGTAATTTAGGTAATTTATTTAATATTGTAATGTAAGGTTAGGGGATAGTGTAAGTCAGGTTAGGTTTTATTTTACAGGTAAATTTGTATTTATTTTAGCTAGGTAGTTAGTAAATAGTTAATAACTATTTAATAACTATTCTACCTAGTTAAAATAAATACAAACTTGCCTGTAAAATAAAAATAAACCCTGAGCTAGATACAATGTAACTATTAGTTATATTGTAGCTAACTTAGGGTTTATTTTACAGGTAAGTATTTAGTTTTAAATAGGAATTATTTAGTTATTAATAGTTGGTTTTATTTAGATTTATTTTAATTATATTTAAATTATTGGGTGTTATGGTTAGACTTAGGTTTAGGGGTTAATAACTTTAGTATAGAGGCGGCGACGTTGGGGGCGGCAGATTAGGGGTTAATAAATGTAGGTAGGTGGCGGCGATGTTGGGGGCGGCAGATTAAGGGTTAATAATATTTAACTAGTGTTTGCGAGGTGGGAGTGCGGCGGTTTAGGGGTTAATATGTTTATTATAGTGGCGGCGATGTCGGGAGTGGCAGATTAGGGGTTAATAATTTTATTTTAGTGTTTGCGATGCGGGAGGGCCTCGGTTTAGGGGTTAATAGGTAGTTTATGGGTGTTAGTGTACTTTTTAACACTTTAGTTATGAGTTTTATGCTACAGCTTAAAAAGTGTGCGGGACAGCTGTACCTACAAGACTTGCAATAGCAGCGGTAGTGAAAAAGCAGCGTTATGAGCCTTAACGCTGCTTTTTTACTCATACCGCAAAACTCGTAATCTAGCCGCTAGTGAATATGTTGTTTTATGAAGATATTCTATTAGTAATATTATAAAACTAGTGAGATTATAAAACCACCCGTTACCCTGTTTGGGAAGTATCAACTTCAAGGGATAGTCTACTCCAGAATTTGTATTATTAAAAAGATAGATAATCCCTTTATTACCCATTCCCCCGTTTTTCATAACCAACACGGGTATATTAATGTACTTTGTACCTCTGTGATTGCAGAGGCTTAGATACAAGGTAGACTGCCCCCTTATTTCAGTTCTTTTCACAGACTTGCATTTTAGCCAATCAGTGCCCTCTCATAATGTATTGGGTTCTTGTAAAGCACGGCTAATCACCTGTAAGGGTCTCAAGGCGCTCCTCATTTTATCAACCTCGGAAGGATGAAAGGCTGAGTGGACCTCGCCGGGGATCGAACCTGCAACTCTTGGGTTGCTACAGAGCTCAGCCACAGTGCCTTAGCATGCTGACCTATCTGTCCGGCTCATAAGTAACTCCATGGTCGTTAGCACAATGTTTTCTACATGGCACACATGAACTAACACCCTCTAGCTTTAAAAACCTGCATTGAGATAAGAGGTGCCCTCCAAGGGCTTAGAAATTAGCATATGAGTCTACCTAGGTTTAGATTTCAACTAAGAATGCCAAAAGAACAAAGCAAATTTGATGATAAAAGTGAATTGAAAAATTGTTTAAAATTGCATGCCCTATCTAAATTATAAAATAGTTTAATTTTGCAATAAATGTCTATTAAACAATTTAAATAGTTTAAAAAATGTAAAACAATCTACATGCATTCAGTCACTGGGTATTCTCACCACCTGCTGTGTTTTTGGATGAATTAATCGTTTATAATGTTCAATGACACTCAGTTTGGAATAGTTCACTTTCCAGAGTCTTCTAGAGGCGCCGCCTGTGTATCTACTGCGTTTCTCGGTAAATATCTAACCAGATAATACTGATACTTCTTGACAAAACGGGAGGTATATAAATTCGGAACTCTCTTTAAAGATTGCTACGAATGTATAACTTCATGGCTAGATGTTTTACCGAGGAACGCAGTAGATACACAAGGGGAAGTGAATCTGGAATATCCCATTGTTTGTGCACGTGAGATTTTTGTCAGTTTTAAAGATTTTTTTTTTTATCTTGTAAGTGCATACTATAGTGCTTGTTTTTTTTTTCAAACAAAAAAGAGGAAATAGGTTCAACATCAGCTAAAGATTCCACATCACTAGAGGAAACTTTACCATTTGAAGACATAACAGTATCCCTGTCAGAGCACATAGAACTTGTAGAAGGTAAAATCTGAACTGAACTTTTACGCTTGTTTGAATCCGGGAGAGCAGCCAGGACTGTAGGTGAAACAATGTCAGTATTCTGTAATGAACAAACAGAAGGTGTGTTTATACCCAAAAAAAAACAGCTTTAGGTTGGGTTGATTGCATTAATAATTCTAAACATAAGTCACATAAATGAGCTGGAGATTGTAGAAAGGTGATCAGGGGACTTAGTTTCTCGGGTAGATTTAGGGACAGAATGAGACTGATCTTTTATAGCATATGACAAAGCAATGCAATAAACAGTATAACCCCCTTAAAAAAGCTCTTGAGGAAAGGAAATCACTTACCCCCTCCTAAGAAGCTTTTTAAAAAAATCTCACAGGTACAATTTGCGGTAAGCCAAACTGCAAAACAAAGCAAGAAACATAAACATAACATCCAAAGTCAGATAACGTTAATCAGAAAAAATAACAGGCACAAAAAAAACAACTAACAGCTAAAAGGTAATGCACAACCGTGACACACCTAAACTTAAAGACTGACGTGCAAAATTCAAACCAAGCAAGCCAAAAAAACCAATACATGCAAAACAGCAGTGGAATAGTGTAAAGGAGTCTGTCCTAGGGTCATATATATTAGCAAATATATACAAACATAGCTATAGAGTGTATAAAATGTTTAATAAATGATACTTACCAATAGATACTTGTCCACCAGCAAATGAGCAGCAGACAACCAAACCAGTACTGAAACAGATCAGCAGAGGTTATGGAATAGGAGAATACTGTAGATCCATAAAGGGAGGCAAAAGACAAGTCTCTGCAACCAATTATAGAGGGTTTATGAAAAGTTTCCCATGAGGTGAAAAAAGAATCGCTAACCATACTCCGTATACATCCCTCAGACGAACACTGTACTCTGAGGATAAAACGGAAATCATAGATAGACTGAAACCCACTGAATCAAATGCACATCTTCATTCTTCAACCACCTCCAGCTGAGGCAAAGTAAAGACTGAGGTATGTGTGAGGTGGGAGAGGTTTTATAGGGCTCTTGGTTTTGGGATTTTTTTCCGCCTCCTAGTGATAGAAGAGAGTAATTCCAAGGAGTGATGAATCGTGGACTCTCACCACCAGTATGAAAGTAAGGTCAATTCATGATTTACCTTCTACTAGCTCTAAGCCTTTATTAGATAATGTTCCAGATCCTGGTTCAGCCGATTCATCCTCATAAGGTAAGTATTTTCTAATGATCAAGAGTCTGTTTTTTTAACCTGTGAATAGGAAAGTTTCCAATAAGGCTTCAAAGGCTTTTATTTCTCCAACATTGGTGTGTCCGGTCCACGGCGTCATCCATAACTTGTGGAATATCTCTTCCCCAACAGGAAATGGCAAAGAGTACAGCAAAAGCTGTCCATATAGTCCCTCCTAGGCTCCGCCCACCCCAGTCATTCTCTTTGCCGTTGCACAGGCAACATCTCCACGGAGATGGTTAAAAGTATGTGGTGTTTAGTTGTAGTTTTTTATTCTACTATCAAGAGTTTGTTATTTTAAAATAGTGCTGGTATGTACTATTTACTCTGAAACAGAAAAAGATGAAGACTTCTGTTTGTGAGAGGAATATGATTTTAGCAGCAGTAACTAAAATCGTTTGCTGTTTCCACATAGGACTGTTGAGATGAAATAACTTCAGTTGGGGGAAACAGTTAGCAGACTTTTCTGCTTAAGGTATGACTAGCCATATTTCTAACAAGACTGTGTAATGCTGGAAGGCTGTCATTTCCCCTCATGGGGACCGGTAAGCCATTTTCTTAGTCTCAAACAGAATAAAGGGCTTAATATGGGCTATAAAGCTGGTAGACACTTTATGGGCAAGATTGATTGCTTTATTTGGGCATTTTATACAGATTGAGGTTGATTTTCACACATAAACTTTGGGGAACGTTTTTTAACGTCAGGCACTGGTTTAGACGCCTTTTCAGTCAGGAAGGGCCTTCACTGTAGTAGGCTGAGCCTCATTTTCGCGCCATTACTGCGCAGTTACTTTTGAGAGCAGGACATGCAGCTGCATGTGTGTGGATCTGAAAATAGTTGAAAAGGTTCCTAGAAGGCGTCATTTGGTATCGTATTCCCCCCTGGGTTTGGTAAAGTCGCAGCAAAGGCTGTAGCTGGGACTGTAGAGGGGTTAAAACTGTAACCGGCTCCGGTTTCTTCATTTTTTTTTTATTTTTTTTTTAAATTTTAAATTTTTTCTTTATTAAGAACAAAAAGTACATACAATTAGATAACCAAAGAAAGAAATTACTTTCCACAAGTACATCAAAACAATTACATAGCTTTAACATATAACAATTAGGCGTATTGCAGAGTTATATACATCCATATATATTGTAAGCAATATTTGTGCTTCTATTCAGTCAATGCGGAGTGTCTACAATGTACCTAGAAGTCACAGATAGCGGAGTATAACTCCAGTGTCGTAATGATAAGGTTGAAGTGACAGTTATAACCACGTTTCTCAGTTAGCTTGTCGGTCTCTATTTTAACATGGTCATTCAGTGGCTTTCGAAGTAAGGGGTAGGTTATAGGGTAAGTAGGAAGGGGGTCATCACATGGGAGGGGGTGGGGAAGTTCAGGTGAGAAGAGGTGAGGAGAGGGGAAGGGGTTAGGGTAAAGAACGCGGTAGTGGAGATGGAGATATGAAGAAAGGGAGTGGGGGAGAGGGGGGAGAGAAAAAAAAAAAAAAAAAGGGGGGCTAAACTACTTGTGCGCGATATCTCCTGGCCCGGCTGCCTAGGAAGAGGGAAAGCGGTACGGGAGTCCATATGGGTCTACTGAATCTGAATCCAGTCACCCCAAATTGCCCAGTAAACTTCCATTCGCTCTAGCGAGCTATATGCAAATTTTTCCATGTTGGCTAAGTATTGTATTACCTCACAGACTTCCGAAATCGTGGGTGAGGTAACATGTTTCCAGGCTCTAGCAATGCAAAGTTTGGTGGCTGCCATCACATAGATCACCAGTTGCTTGCTACATTTGGGGAGAGTTTTATCCATGATGTGGAAGAGGGCCACCCTTGGCGTTAGCTGTATAGTCAGATTCATAGAATGCAAGAGTGTCTCAACATCTTTCCATAGGTCTTTTATTTTAGGGCATGACCACCACACATGAGAATTGGAGCCCACCCTTCCGCACGATCTCCAGCAACCTGGAGATACATTAGGAAACATTCTCGACAGTTTGGTGGGCACTCTGTACCATTGTAGCATTAGTTTCATGTAACTTTCGAAGATCGTTATACAGTGGATCGTTTTTTTTTGTCAATTCGATCGCTGCTTTCAGCTCCATATCTGATATGTTTAAGGCCAACTCCTTGCACCACATTTTGATTTGACTTGGGAGGCCCTCTGAGTGATCTTGTAGCATGGCTTTGTAGTGGAATGTGAGGGGCTTCCACGTCCCCATCTCAAGCAGCCATCTTTCTTCCCATTTAGAATGGGGTCTGAGAGTCTGAGTGCCAAATTTCCAGGAGCGAAGTAAGCTGAGTACCCTACAGCACTCAAAGTAGAGCCATAAAGGAGAACCGCTTAGTAGGTCAAGTACTTGATGGACTGTCATAAGCTTGCCGTTTGAAAACAGGTGTTCCACAATGTCCAAGTTATGTTGTATCCAAAACTCAAGATGGATATTCGGTAGATCCCAGAGAAGACCCCTTATCTGGTGAATCGGTGAGGGGTGTGGGGCAATCTCCTTATGATGTCTAAGTTCATGCCACATTTTAACATTTTGTTGTACTATGGGGTTAGGAACCCTATCTACCAGCTGCTTGTGTTTATGAACCCAGAGGATACTTGGTAAATCTAGGCCTTCAGGTAGGTGTAGTTCCTCTATTTTGAACCATTTCGGTTTCTCTCTAGTCGGGCCCCAGGCCGTGATCTGTGATAGTCTAGCAGCTTCATAGTAAAGGAATATATTTGGAAAAGCTACTCCACCTTTAGAGAACTCTCTCTGCATGGTTTTGTAGCCAATCCTAGGCAGCTTTTTCCCCCATACATACTTAGAGAAAATTCGGTGAATTTGTTGTAATGTGCCATGCGGGATGTTCAATGGGAGACATCGGAATAGGTACAACGCTTTAGGAAGCAGTGACATTTTCACCGTGGCAATACGACCCATCCAAGAGATTTCTCTGAAATCCCATCTGTGTGTTAAAGATCGTAACTCAATGATGAGGGCGTCAAAGTTTAAAGAGAGGATGACGTCTAAGTCTGCACTTAAGTGAACACCTAGATGTTTGAGGGACGTTGTAGACCAATGAAAGTCATACGTTTCGCGTAGGCTCAGGAGTTGGTCTTCGGGCAAGTTGATACTGTATGCCTCTGTTTTTGAGACGTTTATCTTGTAGTAGCTCAGAAGGCTAAACTGTTCCAGGGCAGTGAAAACTGCCGGGACTGAACTTTGGGGGTTTGTGAGAAAGAGAGTAACGTCGTCCGCATACAGAGCAATCTTTTCCTGACTAGTGCTTACTGGTAATCCCTCAATAAAAGGCGACATCCGAATCAGTTCCGCCAATGGTTCCATGACCAGGGCAAATAGCAAGGGGGATAATGGACAGCCTTGCCTGGTACCATTAGAAATATTGAAGGGAGGAGAGCAGAAGCCCAACCCTCTAACTCTGGCACTTGGATTAGAGTACAAGACTTTAATCATGGTTATGGCTTCGGGTGGGAAGTCAAACGTGTCTAAGACTCTCCACATATACTCCCATCTGACCCTGTCAAACGCTTTTTCAGCGTCTAGTGACAGGGCCAGAAGGGGGACAGCTCGTCTCTTCGCCTCAGAAAAGACGGAAATCAGTCGTCTCGTATTGTCCGGGCCCTGCCGGCTGTTCACGAATCCGACCTGGTCTGTATTGATTAATCCCGGCAGCAGGGGAGACAGCCTTTCCGCGAGAATTTTAGAGTATAATTTTGTGTCTACATTAATAAGCGAAATGGGACGGAAATTGCCACAAAGGGTCGGGTCTTTACCCGGCTTTGGGATCGCAACTATAGTTGCTTCAAGATATTCTTGTAGTATCTGTCCTTGAGTTCTGATTTCGTTATACGCTTGGCAGAGTACGGGTTTGAGTTGCGCTTGTAATTTTTTGTACAATTGCCCCGGAAACCCGTCCGGGCCCGGGGCTTTATCAGTCTTCAACTGTTTAATTGCTATTCCAAGTTCCATCTCGGTGATAGGTTCAGTTAGCTTAACCTTGTCTTCCTCTGAGAGTTTGGGTAGGCCTAGTCTCTGTAAGAAGGAGGAGATGTCCGGAGGAGACATCACTTTGGGTATCTCATGAGAGTTAAGGTTGTATAGGCGTTCATAAAAGTCGGCAAAAGCCTTCCCTATGTCTTCAGGGGCATGTACTTTTTGTCCTTCAAGGACGAGGTATGGTATTCGGGAGCTAGCTAGTCTCTGCTTCAGTTTATTTGCAAGCATCGAACCTGCTTTGTTGCTTTTTGAGTACATAACCATTTTGAATCTCGAAAGGGCTCGCTTAAATTTTTCCACTTCCAGGTTTTTAATCTGTGATTTCAAGTTCAAAATCTCAGTGGATAGGCCAGCTGTAGGCATTAGTTTATTTTGTCTTTCTTTCGCCCGTAGGTCGCAAGTGAGCTTGCCTAGCGGGGCCCCCCATTTTTTTTTGATATTCGATGCCTTTGCAATACAAAATCCCCTGATGTACGCCTTTAATGCTGCCCACCGGATTTGATGTGAAGTCTGGTTGGGTCTGTTAGTGTCTAAGAATTCCTCAACCTTGTCGACCAATTCTGTGACAAAAGAGGTGTCCTCCCAGAGAAACCTCGGGAGCCTCCATAACGGTCTAGCCAGTACAGATCTCTCAATGTCGATAGACATTGTAACAGCGTCATGATCTGACCATGGACAGCTGCATATACTGGAGTTTGTGATGTTGTTCATAGACCAGGAGTCGACAAAGAAGTAGTCCAATCTCGAGTATGACCGGTGAGGGGGAGAAAAATACGTGTAATCTCGCGAGTCTGGGTGACATGCCCTCCACACATCATAGAGCTCAGACTGGTATATCAGGTTTTGAAAATTAGGAGCTGTAGACCTAGAGTAGCTGTCTAAAACTCTATCTTTCGGAATTTTTTTGTCCGTATGGGGGTCCCAAACTAGATTAAAATCTCCTCCTAAAATTAATGTGCCTTGCTTCAGGCCATCGATAAGATGCAGCATTGTGCGGAGGAAGGCTATCTGACCTTGGTTAGGGGCATACAAGTTTACTAGAGTGAAGAGGTGTGAATTAAGTCTGCAAACCACCAAAAGAAACCTCCCTTCTGGATCCATTTCTATATGCTGTGGTTGGAATGCAACTCTTGCACTGATGCAGATTGAGACACCTCTGGTTTTTTCATGGTAGGTCGAGTTAAGGACCACCGGAAAGTGTTTAGATTTCAGTACTGGAGTATTAGTTGAAGACCAATGCGTCTCCTGAAGGAAGGAAACATCACACTGGAGCTTCCTCAAGTAAGTTTGTACCATGCTTCGCTTCTCTGGCGAGTTAAGTCCCTTCGTATTGAGGGAGACAAATTTAAGGCCAGGGTTCATCGCGCAAAAAAAAAAAAAAAAAAAAAAAAAAAAAGGGGGGGGGGGGGATCTAAAGGATGAGGAGAGAGGAAGAAGGGGGGTTAAATAGCCGTTGTTAGTAGTCTGCAAGCAGTGATGAGTGTGGGCTGGTGGTTATTGTCTGCTTATAAGTTATGAAAATATGAAAAGTGGGTCACTTAGTGAGTGCGATTGAATCTGTGTTCGTGTGCTTACTTTCGGTAAGCTATGGTGTTACCCTTGGGGGGGGTGGAGAGATACAGTCCTACGACTGCATTAACCGATGTCCAAAAGAGTAAAAGAAAAAAAAAGAGAAAGAAAAATTGAAAATCTGAAAATCAGGGAGAGGAGAGAGGAGATGGGGTTCGGGCCGAGGCAAGGTCTGTAAGCAGGGGGGGGGGAGGGGGAAGGAGAAACAGTAATGTGCGTCACGTCCCTGATAGGCAGGGTCCATTCTATGTATATTTATCGGGGTGTAACTGTATAAATTAGTATCATTATATAGGTCATGAGGAAAGAAGGAAAGGTGGTCCTGCTTAGGGTTCAACTGTAAATGATTGGGAGTGCAAATGTCAAAGAGAGAGAAATGAGATATTAATGGTTCAGTCTGCTGTCCTAATGGTCATGTAAAGACTTTATCTGATCAAAACAATATCTTTCAATCATAAATGCGAGAGAAACTGGTGTAGGATCACCGTAATCATAATAGCTTCACTCTGTGTAATTAGAACCTACCAACTATATTTTAGCGCATAATGGTGTCTTTATTGCCTAGGTCAGGTGTTTCTGTTCTGATCTAACATCTGGTATACAAAAACCTGCCAACTACATTTAAGTGCATAATGGTATCCTAATTGCCAAGGTCAGGTGTTTCTGTTCTGATCTCACATCTTGTATGCGGATATCTATTGATATTTAGGCTAATCTATACTCGCAGGTGCAAAACTAATATATCTTAATTAATAATTAACTCATATAAACAATAGAGGACTAGAGGGGAGCTAGTAAGGCCTTCTTGTCAAGCATGCTTAGGACTTGTCTTCTAGCAGTTACTTTAGGACTGAATAAGTTATGCCTTATCAAGCAAGACTCTTTAACTGAGGCTAACAGGCTCTAGTCATGTAGTGAAACATATCCTTCCTATCACAGCCACACTGACATACCCATTCGCATGTTCAATGGCTTATGTGTCTCCATTAGTACCTAGTGGGTGTATGCTAGGTTGGAATATAATTGTAGGGTGCTATGGGCTGAGAGCTATTAAAGCAAGAATGAGTGGCTAGGGGATAGGGTGCGGCAGTTGAGGTCCTGGGAAATGATAAGTACTTTGGAACAAAGATAGTAATATTTTATCTCTTGTAAAGACTGTTAGATTGGTCAGGAATTACCTGTTTCAAATCTCTAGACACATGTAACATATAATAAACATAGGGCTTGTGAGTTATGATAAACAGTGCATATAATCAGTGTCAAGAGTAGCACATAATAACTGTAAACATTGTAAGAAAAAGAAAAAATTCAAGCATTTTCGTTATCAGCAATAGGTCAAAATGGGATAGTCTCTTATTGCGTGCCCATGTCTTTGCAGCATATCTCCATTTATACCTTCCATATAGGATTTACTGAAATTTGCAACAAGTAACAGAGAAGATAAAAAATAAACCTAAGAATTGCAAGAAAGGTATGTATTACTCTGACATTTTCACAGTCAAAGCCAAGACAGGAGCATGAATCCTGAGGTAGAAAGTCTCTTATGACAGTGCATGTAATCAATATCGAGAGTAACACATAATAACTGTAGGCGCTGCAAGAAATAAAAAGAATTCTAGCATTTACATTATCAGCAATAGTAAACCTAAGCATTGCAAGAAAGGTATGTAGTACTCAGACATTTTCACAGTTAAAGCCGAGTCAGGAGCATGGTTCCTGAGGTAGAAAGTCTCTTGTAATATGTATGTGCCCATGAAACTTATCTTCAATCAGGATCCAATGTCTCTAGTCCTGTAGTTTAACATTCCCCCTTTCATCACAGTTGTACAACTAGGGAGTAAACAAAACATCCCCCCTGCAAAACAATATAACAAAAAACATTTAGTAGCAAAGGATATACTTATCAGTCTTCATCTCCTGAGGATTCTTCTACCCTATCTGATGATAGTTGCTGAGGTGCTAAGTTCTGTCTTTTAGAAGGGGTACTTCTCTGAGCAAGGGGTCTCCATTCAAATGCAGATGGTCTTAGGATAGAGGAGGGGGTAGTGTTGAGTTCCGTATCCTGAGGGATAAGGGAGCTATTTTCTCCAAATTGGTTGGGGAACTTGGTCCATCCCTTGAGAAGGAAGAGGCCTTTGTCTGGGGTATCCGCTGTGTAGAATCGTCCATCTTTTTGAATCAGTAGTTTAGTAGGGTATCCCCACCTATATTTAATTCCCATCTGTCTCAATGTCTTTGTCACTTCACGGAATGTGCCTCTCTTTTGCATCGTATATTGAGACAGATCTGGAAATATTTGTATAGAGGCAAATTTGGCTGGTAGAGTGGGGCGAAGAAACATGGCTCTGAGGATTTGTTCTTTGTATGTGAAATAGTGGAATCTGGCAATCACATCCCTTGGTTTCTCTGCTGAGACATTCCTCCCCCTGGGGAGTCTGTGTGCTCTGTCTATCAGGGTCTCATTGGGGAAACCTGGAGGGTGGAGTATTTCACACAGTTCAAGAAGGTATTTGCCAAGATCAGTTGGGGTAATCTCTTCAGGTACACCTCTAAATCTTAAGTTGTTCCTGCGAGAACGATCTTCCATATCCGCCATCTTGGCTTCAACCGTGTCTAGCATGTCAACTAGCACTTGAGAATGGTTAGCCAAGTTTCCCTGTTCAACTGTTAAGTCCTCTTGTTTTTTTTCCAGGACATCAATGCGTTCACTAATAACGCCAATATCTCGCCTGAGGTCCGCCGTGGAGCTCTTAATAGCTTTTGTAAGGGAATCTTGGAGAGAATTCATCCTCTGAGTAAGGGTAGTGACAATATCTGAGGCTACAGAGTCAGGGATATTGCTCTCAATGGTAGCAGCTGCGGCCATATCACAGCCGTTCCCTAGCAATTGTTGTGGAGTGTCAGGATCGGTTGCAGGTTTTCCCAGAGTAGGTTTGACTTTAAAGTGGTCTACCACCGATTTCCTATACTCTGAGGGGTTAGCGGTTTTTCTTCTAGACCCTTGTGGCATGATAAAGTAAGTGGGGGTTCAGTAGAAGTACTCCAATATGAAATGATATGATTGGGTAGAGATCTCTTAGTTTCTTAGATCATATTCCTTTATGTTCCATTTTATGCCTCGGCCCTAAGGACCCCTGTCTCCTAGTGCATGTTGTGAGCCATGTGGATCGGCTAGTTTAAGATTAGAGCCAGCATATGGTTGTACTTTACCCGATGGTGGCCTATAGTGAGAGTTTCCTCAGTTTCAAACAGTTTCAGAGTGAGGAAAAAGCAATTAACAGAGTAAAGCCTTCTATAACCACTGTCTCCCCCCCGGGAATATGCCTCCTATCAGCGAAGTCGGTAAAAGGTTGGGGGGTATGACCCACAGGTACCCCGCTCCTGCAGGAAAGGGTGGGGGGGGGACTAGTGAAGAGTAGTTATAATAAGGATAGTGAGTAGTGCCAGGCCCTTATTGTGGTCAGTAGGTACTGAGAATTCTGTTAGTGCAGGCTTCTGAGGGGCTGCAAGTAAGTATGAGGGAGAAGTGAGCTGCAGCAAACTTCAGAGGTGACCAGGGTATATAGGGCCGATACAGTGTTAAAAAGCTGCTGTGAAAAAGTCTGTGTGAGTAATTGCCTGTGCACTGTATCTTAGAGGGGGATAATATACGTAGTGGTTTGGATACAATAGTCACAGTCTATGTGTCCCTTATAGGAGCAGCAAGGAACTCACTACTTACAGGTTGCCACGTGGGATGCTGCGGGGGTCACTATATCTGCCAAAGTGGCAAAAAGTAGAATCCAGTCGGTGCTTCCCCTCTCTCCTAGTGTTATTGTAGGTCCGGTAAGTCTACAAGGTGTATTGTTGCCACCGGGTACACTTTTATTCCTTCAGGCCTGATATCGAGTGCCGGTGTAGGCCGCAGCCGCGGTCTTTCCTGGAAAGCGGTCCGGTTCTCCTGGGCGGTCTAGTTTTGCGGCCAAAATTAACTGAAAAATCGTACAGGGATCTGCTCCGGATAGTGTCACTAGCTGCCCCAGGTGGTTTGTGTGCAAATTCGCTGGGTGTATCTAGCTAAAAAGGCTAAAATACTGCTTTTGCAAGGAGAGCTCAGTCACTACACGTCTTGCTAGTTATGCTGCTGGCTCCGCCCCCCGGTTTCTTCATTTTAAGGGTTAAAGCTCTGAAATTTGGGGTGCAATGCTTTGAATGCTTTAAGACACTGTGGTGAAAATTTGGTAAAATTTGAACAATTCCTTCATTGTTTTTCACATATTCAGTAATAAAGTGTGCCCTGTTTAAAATTTAAAGAGACAGTAACGCTTTTAATTTAAAACGGTTTTTGTGCTTTTTTTGACAAGTTTAAGCCTGTTTAATATGTCTGTACCTTCAGATAAGCTATGTTCTGTATGTATGGAAGCCAGTGTGTCTCCCCCTTCCAAATTGTGTGATAATTGTGCCATAGCGTCCAAACAAAGTAAGGACAGTATTGCCACAAATAGTAAAGTTGCCCAAGATGATTCATCAGATGAGAGTAAACATAGTTCTACTTCATCTCACTCTGTGTCTACACCAGTTTTGCCCACGCAGGAAACTCCTAGTACTTCTAGCGCGCCAATGCTCGTTACTATGCAACAATTGGCGACAGTAATGGATAACTCCATAGCTAATTTTTTATCTAAAATGCCTGCATTTCAGAGAAAGCGCGATTGCTCTGTTTTAAACACTGTAGAGCAGGAGGGCGCTGATGATAATTGCTCTGTCATACCCTCACACCATTCTGAAGGGGCCATGAGGGAGGTTTTGTCAGATGGGGAAATTTCAGATTCAGGTAGAATTTCTCAACAGGCAGAACCTGATGTTGTGACATTTAAATTTAAGTTAGAACATCTCCGCGCACTGCTTAAGGAGGTGTTATCTACTCTGGATGATTGGGACAACCTGGTCATTCCAGAAAAATCGTGTAAGATGGACAAGTTCCTAGAGGTTCCGGTGCACCCCGACGCTTTTCCTATACCCAAGCGGGTGGCGGACATAGTGAACAAGGAGTGGGAGAAGCCCGGCATACCTTTTGTTCCCCCTCCTATATTTAAGAAATTATTTCCTATGGTCGACCCCAGAAAGGACTTATGGCAGACAGTCCCTAAGGTTGAGGGGGCAGTTTCTACACTAAACAAGCGCACTACTATTCCTATCGAGGATAATTGTGCTTTCAAAGATCCTATGGATAAAAAATTGGAGGGTTTGCTTAAAAAGATTTTTGTTCAGTAAGGTTACCTCCTGCAACCTATTTCGTGCATTGTTCCTGTCACTACAGCAGCGTGGTTCTGGTTCGAGGAACTAGAAAAGTCGCTCAATAGAGAGACTCCGTATGAGGAGGTTATGGACAGAATACACGCACTTAAGTTAGCTAATTCCTTTATTTTAGATGCCGCTTTGCAGTTAGCTAGATTAGCGGCGAAAAATTCTGGGTTTGCAATTGTGGCACGCAGAGCGCTCTGGCTAAAGTCTTGGTCAGTGAATGTATCTTCCAAGACAAAATTGCTTAATATCCCTTTCAAGGGTAAAACCCTTTTTGGACCAGAGTTGAAAGAGATTATCTCAGATATCACTGGGGGTAAGGGCCATGCCCTTCCACAAGATAGGCCTTTCAAGGCCAAGAATAAGTCTAATTTTCGTTCCTTTCGCAATTTCAGGAACGGACCGACCTCCAACTCTGCAGCTTCTAGACAAGAAGGTAATGCTTCACAGACCAAACCAGCTTGGAAACCGATGCAAGGCTGGAACAAGGGTAAACAGGCCAAGAAGCCTGCTGCTGCTACCAAAACAGCATGAAGGAGCAGCCCCCGATCCGGGACCGGATCTAGTAGGGGGCAGACTCTCTCTCTTTGCTCAGGCTTGGTTCAAGATCCCTGGGCACTAGAAATAGTTTCTCAGGGTTATCTTCTGGAATTCAAGGAACTACCCCCAAGGGGAAGGTTCCACATGTCTCACTTATCTTCAAACCAAATAAAGAGACAGGCATTCTTACATTGTGTAGAAGACCTGTTAAAAATGGGAGTGATACACCCAGTTCCAACTGTGGAACAAGGACTGGGTTTTTACTCAAATCTGTTTGTAGTTCCCAAAAAAGAGGGAACCTTCAGACCAATTCTGGATTTAAAGATTCTAAACAAATTTCTCAAAGTACCATCGTTCAAAATGGAAACTATCCGAACGATTTTACCCTCAATCCAGGAGGGTCAATTTATGACTACCGTGGATTTAAAGGATGCGTATCTACATATTCCTATCCACAAAGATCATCATCAGTTCCTAAGGTTCGCCTTTCTGGACAAACATTACCAGTTTGTGGCTCTCCCATTCGGGCTAGCCACTGCTCCAAGGATTTTCACAAAGGTACTCGGGTCCCTTCTAGCGGTTCTAAGACCAAGGGGCATTGCAGTGGCACCTTACTTGGACGAAATTCTGATACAAGCGTCGTCTCTTTCAAGGGCAAAGGCTCACACAGACATCGTTCTGGCCTTTCTCAGATCTCACGGCTGGAAGGTGAACATAGAAAAAAGTTCCCTGTCTCCGTCGACAAGAGTCCCCTTCTTGGGGACAATAATAGATTCGTTAGAAATGAAGATTTGCCTGACAGAGGTCAGAAAGTCAAAGCTTCTAAACGCTTGTCAAGTTCTTCACTCTGTTCCACGACCTTCCATAGCTCAGTGCATGGAAGTAGTAGGGTTGATGGTTGCAGCAATGGACATAGTTCCTTTTGCGCGAATTCATCTAAGACCATTACAACTGTGCATGCTCAAACAGTGGAATGGGGATTATACAGACTTGTCTCCAGTGATTCAAGTAGATCAGAAGACCAGAGACTCACTACGTTGGGGGCTAACCCAGGATCACCTGTCCCAGGGAATGAGCTTCCGCAGACCAGAGTGGGTCATCGTCACGACCGACGCCAGTCTAGTGGGCTGGGGCGCGGTCTGGGACTCCCTGAAAGCTCAGGGTCTATGGTCTCTGGAAGAATCTCTTCTCCCGATAAACATTCTGGAACTGAGAGCGATATTCAATACTCTCAATGCTTGGCCTCAGCTAGCAAAGGCCAGATTCATAAGATTCCAATCAGACAACATGACGACAGTCGCTTACATCAACCATCAGGGGGGAACAAGGAGTTCCCTGGCGATGAGAGAAGTGAACAAGATCATAAAATGGGCGGAGGATCACTCCTGCCACCTATCTGCGATCCACATCCCAGGAGTGGAAAACTGGGAGGCAGATTATCTGAGTCGTCAGACATTCCATCCGGGGGAGTGGGAACTCCACCAGGAGATATTTGCCCAGTTGACGCAATTATGGGGCATTCCAGACATGGATCTGATGGCGTCTCGTCAGAACTTCAAAGTTCCTTGCTACGGGTCCAGATCCAGGGATCCCAGGGCGACTCTAGTGGATGCATTAGTAGCGCCTTGGACCTTCAACCTAGCTTATGTTTTTCCACCGTTTCCTCTCATTCCCAGGCTGGTAGCCAGGATCAAACAGGAGAGGGCCTCTGTGATTTTGATAGCTCCTGTGTGGCCACGCAGGACTTGGTATGCAGACCTGGTGAATATGTCATCGGCTCCACCATGGAAGCTACCTTTGAGGCAGGATCTTCTAGTACAGGGTCCATTCGAACATCCAAATCTAGTCTCTCTCCAGCTGACGGCTTGGAAATTGAACGCTTGATTTTATCTAAGCGTGGGTTTTCGGATTCTGTGATAGATACTCTGGTACAAGCCAGAAAACCTGTAACTAGAAAGATTTACCATAAAATATGGAAAAGATATATCGGTTGGTGTGAATCCAAGGGATTCTCATGGAGTAAGATCATAATTCCTAGGATCCTTTCCTTCCTACAAGAGGGTTTGGATAAGGGATTATCAGCGAGTTCTCTAAAGGGACAGATTTCTGCTTTATCTGTCTTGTTACACAAACGACTGGCAGATGTTCAAGCTTTTGTTCAGGCTTTGGTCAGGATCAAGCCTGTTTACAGACCGTTGACTCCTCCCTGGAGTTTAAATTTAGTTCTTTCAGTTCTCCAAGGGGTTCCGTTTGAACCTTTACATTCCATAGATATTAAGTTGTTATCTTGGAAAGTTTTGATTTTAGTTGCTATCTCTTCTGCTAGAAGAGTTTCTGAGTTATCTGCTCTGCAGTGTACTCCGCCCTATCTGGTGTTCCATTCAGATAAGGTCGTTTTGCGTACTAAACCTGGTTTTCTTCCAAAAGTTGTTTCCAACAAGAATATTAACCAGGAAATAGTTGTGCCTTCTTTGTGTCCGAACCCAGTTTCAAAGAAGGAACGTTTGTTACACAATTTAGATGTAGTCCGTGCTTTAAAGTTTTATCTAGAAGCAACAAAGGATTTCAGACAAACATCTTCTCTGTTTGTCGTCTATTCTGGTAAAAGGAGAGGTCAAAAAGCTACTGCTACCTCTCTTTCCTTTTGGCTGAAAAGCATCATCCGATTGGCTTATGAGACTGCCGGACGGCAGCCTCCTGAACGAATCACAGCTCACTCTACTAGGGCTGTGGCTTCCACATGGGCCTTCAAGAACGAGGCTTCTGTTGATCAGATATGTAAGGCAGCGACTTGGTCTTCCCTGCACACTTTTGCCAAATTCTACAAATTTGATACTTTTGCTTCTTCGGAGGCTATTTTTGGGAGAAAGGTTTTGCAAGCCGTGGTGCCTTCCGTTTAGGTAACCTGATTGGCTCCCTCCCTTCATCCGTGTCCTAAAGCTTTGGTATTGGTTCCCACAAGTTATGGATGACGCCGTGGACCGGACACACCAATGTTGGAGAAAACAGAATTTATGCTTACCTGATAAATTACTTTCTCCAACGGTGTGTCCGGTCCACGGCCCGCCCTGGTTTTTTAATCAGGTTTGATGAATTTATTTCTTTAACTACAGTCACCACGGCACCCTATGGTTTCTCCTGTTTTTCTCCTGTCCGTCGGTCGAATGACTGGGGTGGGCGGAGCCTAGGAGGGACTATATGGACAGCTTTTGCTGTACTCTTTGCCATTTCCTGTTGGGGAAGAGATATTCCACAAGTTATGGATGACGCCGTGGACCGGACACACCGTTGGAGAAAGTAATTTATCAGGTAAGCATAAATTCTGTTTTCCTGGTGCATGGTTTGATTTTCCTGGTTTTCTTTTAGAAATCCTAGGATTCTGTTTTTTCTTCAGGATGGTTTAGTTTTATCCTCTAGTTCTTTAAAAGGTCAGTTTTCGTCATTTTCTGTTTCACATGAATATTGCTAATCTTCTGGACATTCAATGTTTTGTTCTGGTTTTAATTAGGATTAAACCTGTCATAAAAGGGACAGTCTACTGAAGAATTTTTATTGTTTCAAAAGATAGATAATCCCTTTATTACTTATTCCCCAGTTTTGCATAACCAACACAGTTATATTAATGTACTTTTTAACCTCTGTGTTTACCTTGTATCTAAGCCTCTGGATTTCTGTCCTTGGCCTCTTTTATGAGGGGAGCTCATCTGGTAAGCATTATCTAGGTATTTAGACCATGATATAGAATTTTCCACTGCTGGTTATTTAAATTCTGTCTTGCTATTGGAGTACCATAATTAATATATATATTTTTTCTTTTTTTTTTCTTGTTGTAATTAATATTTTTAATGTTCGTAAGACGCTCTTGAGTTCATACTTCCATTGCTGTCATTTTTTTCCCTGTGTATCGCAGAATTAACTTATTAAATATAATTGAATAGATCACAATAGTGGTTGCATACGTTAATAATAATAATAAGCAATCTACTATCTATCTATCTATCTATCTATCTATCTATCTATCTATCTATATGCAGTGGAAAGTGCACTCTCACAAACAGGATCCCAATGCCAGGGTGTTGAATGCAGGGTATAGTATAGAGGATCAAAGACAGCCCTCACTGGTCTTAAATAATGCAAAAACTGCTTTAATTTAAGTGACGTTTTCAGGGAATGCTCCCCTTAAACAGACCAACAAATAAGAAGTGAAGACCAAACATTTATACCATGTAAGACCCTCCCCCTGTGTACAAAAAATGCCAAATAGGTTGCCTAGGCAGCCAGAAAATACAATACTGTAATACCGTAAAAAATAAAAATAAGAAAAAATAAATAAAATACAACTCACCCTATATACAACAGTGTACAGTGTAGGATATGAGATACGTATAAAACCTCAAATGTAGAAAACCTCGAGTAAATAGAGACATAGTAACTCTTAATAAATAGGGTAATTGGTATCCCATAATAATACACTCGATACTGCCCTAAGGCACTAGGATAGATAAGTGCCGATGTAAGTTAACATAAGGGAATATAAATAGGCCTCTATATACAATGCAAATTGGTACAAGTCCCCTTTACCATAATATATGGGAATTGCATCTAAAAGCTCGATCGTACAGATCGCAATAGTCAGATTGGTCAAAAACTCCTTACATACCCAGAGCGGAGCAGAACACGGATCAAGAGAAAGGAGCTGCAATCGAGCATACGCGCTAGTTGACACCGGCTATGTTAATGGGATAATATGTGTACAGCTGATCTATAAGCAACATCATACAGCTGTTCATTGGTGGAGGGGGACACACCTCCAGTTGAAAGTACCCGTAGACACAGTGACTAATAAAAATAAATATATGCACATCAGAGTCAGCTACGGCTGTATGTGCCAGAGGGGGAGGGATCAAGAGGCAAAAGTCAAGTAAAATAAATATTAAAGCCCAAAAAGTCTATTATATATTAAAGCCCAAAAAGTCTATTATATATTAAAGCCCAAACACTGCAGGTAGGGCGCAATGGAAGCGGACATACAGTTATATGCAAAAGTTTAGGCACCCCTGACAATTTCCATGATTTTCATTTATAAATAATTGAGTATTTGGATCAGCAATTTCATTTTGATCTATCAAATAACTGAAGTCCACAGTAGTGAAATGAGGTTTATTGGATTAACAGAAAATGTGCAATATGCATCAATTTGGGCACCCTTGTCATTTCTTTCATGTAATTAGCAAGAGTCTATGAGCTAGTGACGTATGGGATATACATTCCTACCAGGAGGGGCAAAGTTTCCCAAACCTTAAAATGCCTATAAATACACCCCTCACCACACCCACAATTCAGTTTTATAAACTTTGCCTCCCGTGGAGGTGGTGAAGTAAGTTTGTGCTAGATTCTTCGTTGATATGCGCTCCGCAGCAGGCTGGAGCCCGGTTTTCCTCTCAGCGTGCAGTGAATGTCAGAGGGATGTGAAGAGAGTATTGCCTATTTGAATTCAATAATCTCCTTCTACGGGGTCTATTTCATAGGTTCTCTGTTATCGGTCGTAGAGATTCATCTCTTACCTCCCTTTTCAGATCGACGATATACTCTTATATATACCATTACCTCTACTGATTCTCGTTTCAGTACTGGTTTGGCTTTCTACTATATGTAGATGAGTGTCCTGGGGTAAGTAAGTCTTATTTTCGGTGACACTCTAAGCTATGGTTGGGCACGTTTATATAAAGTTCTAAATATATGTGTTTAAACATTTATTTGCCTTGATTCAGGATGTTCAATATTCCTTATTTCAGACAGTCAGTTTCATTATTTGGGATAATGCATTTGAATATTAAATTTTTCTTACCTTTAAAATTTGACTTTTTTTCCTGTGGGCTGTTAGGCTCGCGGGGGCTGAAAATGCTTCATTTTATTGCGTCATTCTTGGCGCTGACTTTTTTGGCGCAAAAAATGTCTTAGTCATTTCCGGCGTCATACTTGTCACCGGAAGTTGTTTGTATGTGTGTAATTTTTTTGAAATTTTTTTGCACCAAAGATGTCGGCGTTACCGGATGTGGCGTCATTTTTGGCGCCAAAGCATTTAGGCGCCAAATAGTGTGGGCATCTTTTTTGGCGCTAAAAAATATGGGCGTCATTTTTTGTCTCCACATTATTTAAGTCTCATTGTTTATTGCTTCTGGTTGCTAGAAGCTTGTTCATTGGCATTTTTTTTCCCATTCCTGAAACTGTCATTTAAGGAATTTGATCAATTTTGCTTTATATGTTGTTTTTTCTATTACATATTGCAAGATGTCTCAGATTGACCCTGGATCAAAAGCTACTTCTGGAAAAACGCTTAACTGAGTTCAGTTCTACCAAAGCTAAGTTCATTTATTTTAAATGTTATAAATGTTTATCTTTAGCTATAGTTTGCAATAAGTTATTATGATATACTTTTACATGCAGAATCCATTAGTATTTATGCTTTATTGCCATTCTTACATCTTATGTACAAGAAATATTTAGAAGATTTATAAGAAATATTTTTCTGATTCTATTTTAAAGGCTTTGTCTGACTTCGTGCCTTCTAATAAAATGTTTAGGTCTTTTTCACTTCTTTTTTAATTATTGAAGTTTCAAATGACCAACAACGTACTTTTTTATCCTTCTCTGATGATGTTTTTTCTCTTTCAGAATTTTCTTCATCAGATATTGACACTAACAAATCTACTTTTTTTTTATTTTTTTATTAAAGTACATTTGTTCTTTGTTGAAAAGGTGTTGATTATTTTGGATATTAAGGTAACTAGTTCTTTAAGACTAGCTGACACTATTTCTGCTTATTTATTCTTCTGTGTTTTCAGAAGTTTTCTTTCCAATTCCTCATACTAGGGAATGGAATAGGCTGAGAATTTTCTTTTATTCCTTCTTCAAAGGTTTTAAACTATATTATTTACCAGCAGTTAAATTCAATTTGGAGGGTTCTCCAATTTATTGGGGCTATCTCTACTCCTACTAATGATGCTATTGTTTCTATAGCAAAATAGTATTTATTTTCCTTTAGATGGTTGTATCTTATTTATGGAAAATTATTTAGTTTCAGGTACTTTTCTTGGTCCTGTGATTTATTTGGATGTTGCAATTGCTTCATTTTTGTTCTGTTTACTTTAAGATCAAGTATCAGATTATGATTTATTTTAGCATTCTTAAGGGACAACATTTACTAGACTAGGTGCTGTTGCATTTTTCTTGTTGTTTTGCATTTATTGATTATGCAAGTCCACTGTATTGACTGTTCCTTTAACTGGACTATCATGCTAATAATTTCATTTGTGTCTTCTTTTTATTGAATATTTTCGCAAAATGAGGGTTAATCTATGTCTTTAGCTATTTTAGCTAGAAGAATTTTGTGATTTAAAAAAAAAAAAAAAATCCATATTTCTTAACTGTTACTCTGGGCTTCAAGATTGAGTTCTAAGACTAAAACTTTAAGCTTATACTAGTTTGGTTGTTCTTATTAAGGAACGAATTCCTGAATTCTTTCCCAAGTAACATGTTTATAAATTGGAAATTTTTCAGTTCAAAATCAGCTCCCTAATATTGCGATGTACGTGCCGTATTCCAGCTTGGCTGGCAAGGGGCAGGTTAAGATTTCTTTGAAATTTATTTGGTTCTATTCAGTCCAAATTTCTTTGATTTTATTCCAGTAAGGCTAACACTCTCTTTAAGTGTGTTTGGGTCCTATATATTTTGGGTACTGTTGAAGCATGGCTGTACACCCTTCCCTTTGCTCATTTTCATTAGAAAGAACCTTTCTAGTCTTTTATGCTGAATTATGGTGCAGGGATTCTAGGATTTCACATTTTAAATCTTCGAATCCTAATATTTATTTCTTGATTTGATGGTTAAAATCACCATCATTTAGTTCTACAGGTCTCTTCGTTTCTTTCAACCTGGACCATGATCTCTACAGATGCGAGTCTTTTTGGTTGGGAGGCTGTCTGAGGATTTCTGTCAGCACAAGGGGTTTGGAAATCTCAGGAGGCGAGATTACCATTTGATATTTTAGAACTCCGTGTTTTCTCAGAATTTTTTCAGTTAGTTTCTTTTTGAAGAAGAGACGTTTAATGTTTTTCAAACAATATCACTACTATGGTGTATGTTAATCATCAGAGTAGGACTATCAGTCCTTAGGTTGTGACAGAAGTGTCTCGGATATTAGCTTGGGCTAAATCCAGCTCCTATCTAAATTCTGTGGTTTTTTTCCCAGGTATAGATATTTGGGAAGCGGATTATCTCTGTTAATCCAGCTTTTCCTCCGGGAGAATGGTCTCTCTTACCCAGATATGTTTTTTATCTCATCTGAATAAAGAACTTCCCAGGGGCCTATTAAGGTCCGGGAATCTTCAGGCGGAAGTAGTGTATGCATTGACATTTCTTTGGAATTATCTTTTATCTTTTTGCCTATTTCTTTCTGCCTCTAGTTCTTCTTCCAAAATTCTTATGGAGTATTTGTTTGTTATGCTGGTAGTTCCAGCATGGCCTCTCAGGTTTTGGTATACGAATCTCATTCGGATGGCCAGTTGCCAACGTTGGACACCTCCGTTTAAACCAGACCTTTTCTTTCTCAAGGCCATTTTTTTCCATCAGGATCTCAAATCATTAAATTTGAAGGGATGGAGATTGAACGCTTGGTTTTTAGTCATAGAGGTTCTTTAAGACTAGCTGACACTATTTCTGCTTATTTATTCTTCTGTGTTTTCAGAAGTTTTCTTTCCAATTCCTCATACTAGGGAATGGAATAGGCTGAGAATTTTCTTTTATTCCTTCTTCAAAGGTTTTAAACTATATTATTTACCAGCAGTTAAATTCAATTTGGAGGGTTCTCCAATTTATTGGGGCTATCTCTACTCCTACTAATGATGCTATTGTTTCTATAGCAAAATAGTATTTATTTTCCTTTAGATGGTTGTATCTTATTTATGGAAAATTATTTAGTTTCAGGTACTTTTCTTGGTCCTGTGATTTATTTGGATGTTGCAATTGCTTCATTTTTGTTCTGTTTACTTTAAGATCAAGTATCAGATTATGATTTATTTTAGCATTCTTAAGGGACAACATTTACTAGACTAGGTGCTGTTGCATTTGTCTTGTTGTTTTGCATTTATTGATTATGCAAGTCCACTGTATTGACTGTTCCTTTAACTGGACTATCATGCTAATAATTTCATTTGTGTCTTCTTTTTATTGAATATTTTCGCAAAATGAGGGTTAATCTATGTCTTTAGCTATTTTAGCTAGAAGAATTTTGTGATTTAAAAAAAAAAAAAAATCCATATTTCTTAACTGTTACTCTGGGCTTCAAGATTGAGTTCTAAGACTAAAACTTTAAGCTTATACTAGTTTGGTTGTTCTTATTAAGGAACGAATTCCTGAATTCTTTCCCAAGTAACATGTTTATAAATTGGAAATTTTTCAGTTCAAAATCAGCTCCCTAATATTGCGATGTACGTGCCGTATTCCAGCTTGGCTGGCAAGGGGCAGGTTAAGATTTCTTTGAAATTTATTTGGTTCTATTCAGTCCAAATTTCTTTGATTTTATTCCAGTAAGGCTAACACTCTCTTTAAGTGTGTTTGGGTCCTATATATTTTGGGTACTGTTGAAGCATGGCTGTACACCCTTCCCTTTGCTCATTTTCATTAGAAAGAACCTTTCTAGTCTTTTATGCTGAATTATGGTGCAGGGATTCTAGGATTTCACATTTTAAATCTTCGAATCCTAATATTTATTTCTTGATTTGATGGTTAAAATCACCATCATTTAGTTCTACAGGTCTCTTCGTTTCTTTCAACCTGGACCATGATCTCTACAGATGCGAGTCTTTTTGGTTGGGAGGCTGTCTGAGGATTTCTGTCAGCACAAGGGGTTTGGAAATCTCAGGAGGCGAGATTACCATTTGATATTTTAGAACTCCGTGTTTTCTCAGAATTTTTTCAGTTAGTTTCTTTTTGAAGAAGAGACGTTTAATGTTTTTCAAACAATATCACTACTATGGTGTATGTTAATCATCAGAGTAGGACTATCAGTCCTTAGGTTGTGACAGAAGTGTCTCGGATATTAGCTTGGGCTAAATCCAGCTCCTATCTAAATTCTGTGGTTTTTTTCCCAGGTATAGATATTTGGGAAGCGGATTATCTCTGTTAATCCAGCTTTTCCTCCGGGAGAATGGTCTCTCTTACCCAGATATGTTTTTTATCTCATCTGAATAAAGAACTTCCCAGGGGCCTATTAAGGTCCGGGAATCTTCAGGCGGAAGTAGTGTATGCATTGACATTTCTTTGGAATTATCTTTTATCTTTTTGCCTATTTCTTTCTGCCTCTAGTTCTTCTTCCAAAATTCTTATGGAGTATTTGTTTGTTATGCTGGTAGTTCCAGCATGGCCTCTCAGGTTTTGGTATACGAATCTCATTCGGATGGCCAGTTGCCAACGTTGGACACCTCCGTTTAAACCAGACCTTTTCTTTCTCAAGGCCATTTTTTTCCATCAGGATCTCAAATCATTAAATTTTAAGGGATGGAGATTGAACGCTTGGTTTTTAGTCATAGAGGTTTTTCTGACTCATTGATTAATACTATGTTTCAGGCTCATAAAACTGTCTCTAGAAAGATTTATATTGAGTCTGGAAGACCTACTTTTTTGGCATTCTTTTAAAATTCATAGAATTTTATTATTTTTTCAGGTTGGTTTGGATAAGGTTTTGTCTTCAGTTCTTTGTTAAGGACAAATCTCTACTCTTTCTGTTCTTTTTATTACAGAAAAGATTGTTAATCATCCTGATATTCATTGTGTTGTGCAGGCTTTGGTCCATATCACGCCTGTCATTAATTCAATCTCTCCTCTTTGGAGTCTCAATTTGGTGCTGAGGGCTTTACAGGCTCCTCCGTTTGAAACTATGCATTTTCTGAACATTAAATTACTTTCTTGGAAAAGTATTGTTCCTTTTGGTTATTTCTTCTACTAGAAGAGTTTTTGAGTTATATGCTCTTTTTTGTGAATATCCTTTTCTGATTTTTTATCAGGATAAGGCAGTGTTACTTCCTGATATTTATCACTTTTTTCAGGTTTTGATTCGTATCAAACCTGTCATTAAGCCAATTTCTCCTCCTTGGAGTCTTAATTGGGTTCTGAAGGTTTTTCAGGTTCTTCTATTTTGAGCATATGCTTGCTCTGGACATTCATTACTTTCATGGAAAGTATTGTTCTTTTTGGACATCTCTTCAGCTAGAACAGTTTTTGAATTATCTGTTCTTTCTTGTGAATCTCCTTGTTCTGATTTTTCATCAGGATAAGGTGTTTTTTTGCTGTCCTCTTTTCAATTTTCACCTAAGTTGTGAATTCTAACAACATTAGTGGAGGAATTATTGTCTTTTCCTTGTGTCCTAATCCTAAGAATTCTTTGGTAATATTCTTACATTCTTTAGGATGTGGTAAGAGTTTTGAAATATTATATTGAAGCTACTCAGATTTCAGACAGACTTCTAGTCTATTTGTTATCTTTTTTTTGGTTTTAGGAAGGTCAGAAGGCTTCTGCCATTTCTTTGCCATCTTGGTTAAGCTTTTGATTCATTATGCTTATTTGGAATCGGATTATTCCCCGTCTCAGAGGATTACGGCTCTTTTTACTAGGTCAGTTTCTACTTCCTAGGCTTTTTAAGAATGAAGCTTCTGTTGATCAAATTTGCAAAGCAATGACTTGGTCTTCTTTGCATACTTTTACTAATTCTACCATTTTGATGTTTTCTCTTCTTTAGAAGCAGTTTTTGGTAGAATAGTACTTTAGGCAGCTGTTTCAGTTTGATTCTTCTGCTTATAATTTCATTTTTTTTCATTATTAAAATTGAAACTTTTGATTTGGGTAGTGGATTAATTTTTCAGCGGAATTGGCTGTCTTTATTTTATCTCTCCCTCTCTAGTGACTCTTGCGTGGAAGTTCCACATCTTGGGTATTTATATCCCATACGTCACTAGCTCATTTACTCTTGCTAATTACATGAAAGAAAACATAATTTATGTAAGAACTTACCTGATAAATTCATTTCTTTCATATTAGCAAGAGTCCATGAGGCCCACCCTTTTTTGTGGTGGTTATGATTTTTTTGTATAAAGCACAATTATTCCAATTCCTTATTTTTTTTATGCTTTCGCTCTTTTCTTATCACCCCACTTCTTGGCTATTCGTTAAACTGAATTGTGGGTGTGGTGAGGGGTGTATTTATAGGCATTTTAAGATTTGGGAAACTTTGCCCCTCCTGGTAGGAATGTATATCCCATACGTCACTAGCTCATGGACTCTTGCTAATATGAAAGAAATGAATTTATCAGGTAAGTTCTTACATAAATTATGTTTTTGTTGATTTGAATACCTGTAACTACCTAGCACTGATTAATTGGAACACACAATTGGTTTGGTGAGCCCATTGAGCCTTGAACTTCATAGACAGGTGCATCCAATCATGAGAAAAGGTATTTTAGGTGGCTAATTGCAAGTTGTTGTTCTCTTTGACTCTCCTCTGAAGAGCCTCAAAACAACTCTCAAATGACCTGAAAACAAATATTGTTCAACATTATGGTTTAGGGGAAGGCTACAAAAAGCTATCGCAGAGATTTAAGCTGGCAGTGTCCACTGTGAGGAACATAGTGAGGAAATGGAAGCCCACAGGCACAGTTCTTGTTAAGGCCAGAAGTGGCAGACCAAGTAAAATATTGGAGAGGCAAAGGATGGTAAGAAAGGTCAAACACAGCCCACAGACCACCTCCAAAGACCTACAACATCATCTTGCTGCAGATGGTGTCACTGTGCATCGTTCAACAATTCGGCGCACTTTGCACAAGGAGAAGCTGTATGGGAGAGTGAGGCGGAAGAAGCCTTTTCTGCACACACGCCACAAACAGTCGCTTGAGGTATGCAAACGCACATTTGGACAAGCCACCTTCTATTTGGAAGAAGGTGCTGTGGACTGATGAAAAAAAGATTGAGTTATTTGGTCATAACAAGAAGCGTTATGCATGGCGGCAAAAGAACACAGCATTCCAAGACAAATACTTACTACCCACAGTAAAATTTGGTGAATGTTCCATCATGCTGTTAGGCAGCTGAACTCCCTGTAAAGGAGTTGAAGTATAATAGGATCTCAACTGCAGATGTACCAGTAATTTAGAATGTAAATGGTTAAATGTTGTTTGAGTCCTTTTGAGGTTAGTAGGACTATTCGGTTACAGGAGAGAGGTAGTAAATCCTGTAAAGAGTCTTTGAAGGTATTTAATTATCTGCTAGTTAAATTGTATAGATATGTAACAACCAGTAGCCAGTTAGTGAAAAGTCTGTTTGTTCATTAAGAAGTTGATTCAAATCTTAGGTGTCTATCTATCCCCCTCTTAGCTTGACACGAAGGCACAGTGAAGATTTTGCATATACTAATATTTTACTCACAGTAACTTTGTGCAGGATTCAATTCAGTTCCGCTGTGAAGATGTGGGGAGAGCTAGTTCAAGCAGCCTGCTGCAGCGACGGCTATGTGAAGGGCGGCGGTGACGTCACCGAATGAGGTGTGTGGCTGAGCACCTATCGGGTGCGAGGAAAAGCGGCAGCTTCGATGCGAACAAACAAACAGGCTAAAAAGTTATTCCTTTGTTTGGCTGAGTTTACCGCAAGATTGAATTGATTGCTGGTAGATTCATTCAGAGAGGTGAGTTGTTTTAAGTTGATTCCTGGAAGTCTCCAAAGAAGTAATATATCCGTAGTCAATTAGAGGTTTAGATTCAGGTTGTCTGTGAACTAGGTTCTGCACAACTTGCAAGATTAATTGACAAGGATCCAAGGTGGATTGTGGGAATTTATAGAAATTTCTTAAAGGGATAGAGATTGCTTAAAGGGATACTCCAAAGTGGAAAATAAACATGACAGATCCCCCCGTCAAAGGTGCTGCACCGCAGCAACAGGTCCAGGCCTGTCAGGATGATTACGATGGAATGCAGTAAGCAGTCGAGGAGCATTGATGTTATCGACCGGCTCCCAGGAATCCTCTTCAGGACCGTAACCTTTCCATCGAATCAAATATTGAAGATGTCCATGGAACAATCTGGAATCACAAATAGTTTGGATCTCGTAGACATCTTCTGCCACAGGTGCTGGAATGGAGTACATAGAGGAGGATTGACTTCTTGTTGGAGTATACGGTTTCACCAGGGACACATGGAAGGTCGGATGGATTCTATATTCTTGAGGTAAATCCAGAGTGAGAGCATTTTCATTCACTATACGGGATATCCGAAAAGGTCCAATGAAAAGTTGAGAGAATTTCTTACATGGAGTGTTTAGTTTTAAATTCTTAGTTGAAAGCCATACTTTATCACCAACTGAGTATTTTGGAGGGGTTCTTCTTTTAGCATCATAGTACCTTTTTTGTTTCAATTGTGCTTCCTTAGGCCTAGATTTAGAGTTCGGCGGTAGCCGTCAAAACCAGCGTTAGAGGCTCCTAACGCTGGTTTTGGCCGCCCGCTGGTATTTGGAGTCAGTGATTAAAGGGTCTAACGCTCACTTTGCAGCCGCGACTTTTCCATACCGCAGATCCCCCTACGCCATTTGCGTAGCCTATCTTTTCAATGGGATCTTTCTAACGCTGGTATTTAGAGTCGATTCTGCAGTGAGCGTTAGAGCTCTAACGACAAAATTCCAGCCGCCTGAAAATAGCAGGAGTTAAGAGCTTTCTGGCTAACGCCGGTTTATAAAGCTCTTAACTACTGTACCCTAAAGTACACTAACACCCATAAACTACCTATGTACCCCTAAACCGAGCTCCCCCCACATCGCCGCCACTCGATTAAAAATTTTAACCCCTAATCTGACGACCGCCACCTACGTTATACTTATGTACCCCTAATCTGCTGCCCCTAACACCGCCGACCCCTATATTTATTAACCCCTAATCTGCCCCCCTCAACGTCGCCGACACCTACCTACACTTATTAACTCCTAATCTGCCGAGCGGACCTGAGCACTACTATAATAAAGTTATTAGCCCCTAATCCGCCTCACTAACCCTATCATAAATAGTATTAACCCCCTAATCTGCCCTCCCTAACATCGCCGACACCTAACTTCAATTATTAACCCCTAATCTTCCGATCGGAGCTCACCGCTATTCTAATAAATGTATTAACCCCTAAAGCTAAGTCTAACCCTAACACTAACACCCCCCTAACTTAAATATAATTTACATCTAACAAAATAAATTAACTCTTATTAAATAAATTAATCCTATTTAAAGCTAAATACTTACCTGTAAAATAAACCCTAATATAGCTACAATATAAATTATAATTATATTATAGCTATTTTAGGATTAATATTTATTTTACAGGCAACTTGGTATTTATTTTAACTAGGTACAATAGCTATTAAATAGTTAAGAACTATTTAATAGTTACCTAGTTAAAATAATAACAAATTTACCTGTAAAATAAATCCTAACCTAAGATATAATTAAACCTAACACTACCCTATCAATAAAATAATTAAATAAACTACCTACAATTACCTACAATTAACCTAACACTACACTATCAATAAATTAAATAAACACAATTGCTACAAATAAATACAATTAAATAAACTAGCTAAAGTACAAAAAATAAAAAAGAACTAAGTTACAGAAAATAAAAAAATATTTACAAACATAAGAAAAATATTACAACAATTTTAAACTAATTACACCTACTCTAAGCCCCCTAATAAAATAACAAAGCCCCCCAAAATAATAAATTCCCTACCCTATTCTAAATTAAAAAAGTTACAAGCTCTTTTACCTTACCAGCCCTGAACAGGGCCCTTTGCGGGGCATGCCCCAAGAAGTTCAGCTCTTTTGCCTGTAAAAAAAAACATACAATACCCCCCCCCCAACATTACAACCCACCACCCACATACCCCTAATCTAACCCAAACCCCCCTTAAATAAACCTAACACTAATCCCCTGAAGATCTTCCTACCTTGTCTTCACCATCCAGGTATCACCGATCGGTCCTGGCTCCGATATCTTCATCCAACCCAAGCGGGGGCTAGACATCCACTGAAGAAGTCCAGAAGAGGGTCCAAAGTCTTCCTCCTATCCGGCAAGAAGAGGACATCCGGACCGGCAAACATCTTCTCCAAGCGGCATCTTCGATCTTCTTCCATCCGGAGCGAAGCGGCAGGATCCTGAAGACCCCCAGCGCGGAACATCCATCCGGACCGACGACTGAACGACGAATGACGGTTCCTTTAAATGACGTCATCCAAGATGGCGTCCCTCGAATTCCGATTGGCTGATAGAATCCTATCAGCCAATCGGAATTAAGGTAGGAATTTTCTGATTGGCTGATGGAATCAGCCAATCAGAATCAAGTTCAATCCGATTGGCTGATCCAATCAGCCAATCAGATTGAGCTCGCATTCTATTGGCTGATCGGAACAGCCAATAGAATGCGAGCTCAATCTGATTGGCTGATTGGATCAGCCAATCGGATTGAACTAGATTCTGATTGGCTGATTCCATCAGCCAATCAGAAAATTCCTACCTTAATTCCGATTGGCTGATAGAATCCTATCAGCCAATCGGAATTCGAGGGACGCCATCTTGGATGACGTCATTTAAAGGAACCGTCATTCGTCGTTCAGTCGTCGGTCCGGATGGATGTTCCGCGCTGGGGGTCTTCAGGATCCTGCCGCTTCACTCCGGATGGAAGAAGATCGAAGATGCCGCTTGGAGAAGATGTTTGCCGGTCCGGATGTCCTCTTCTTGCCGGATAGGAGGAAGACTTTGGACCCTCTTCTGGACTTCTTCAGTGGATGTCTAGCCCCCGCTTGGGTTGGATGAAGATATCGGAGCCAGGACCGATCGGTGATACCTGGATGGTGAAGACAAGGTAGGAAGATCTTCAGGGGATTAGTGTTAGGTTTATTTAAGGGGGGTTTGGGTTAGATTAGGGGTATGTGGGTGGTGGGTTGTAATGTTGGGGGGGGGTATTGTATGTTTTTTTTTACAGGCAAAAGAGCTGAACTTCTTGGGGCATGCCCCGCAAAGGGCCCTGTTCAGGGCTGGTAAGGTAAAAGAGCTTGTAACTTTTTTAATTTAGAATAGGGTAGGGAATTTATTATTTTGGGGGGCTTTGTTATTTTATTAGGGGGCTTAGAGTAGGTGTAATTAGTTTAAAATTGTTGTAATATTTTTCTTATGTTTGTAAATATTTTTTTATTTTCTGTAACTTAGTTCTTTTTTATTTATTGTACTTTAGCTAGTTTATTTAATTGTATTTATTTGTAGCAATTGTGTTTATTTAATTTATTGATAGTGTAGTGTTAGGTTAATTGTAGGTAATTGTAGGTAGTTTATTTAATTATTTTATTGATAGGGTAGTGTTAGGTTTAATTATATCTTAGGTTAGGATTTATTTTACAGGTAAATTTGTTATTATTTTAACTAGGTAACTATTAAATAGTTCTTAACTATTTAATAGCTATTGTACCTAGTTAAAATAAATACCAAGTTGCCTGTAAAATAAATATTAATCCTAAAATAGCTATAATATAATTATAATTTATATTGTAGCTATATTAGGGTTTATTTTACAGGTAAGTATTTAGCTTTAAATAGGATTAATTTATTTAATAAGAGTTAATTTATTTCGTTAGATGTAAATTATATTTAAGTTAGGGGGGTGTTAGGGTTAGACTTAGCTTTAGGGGTTAATACATTTATTAGAATAGCGGTGAGCTCCGATCGGAAGATTAGGGGTTAATAATTGAAGTTAGGTGTCGGCGATGTTAGGGAGGGCAGATTAGGGGGTTAATACTATTTATGATAGGGTTAGTGAGGCGGATTAGGGGCTAATAACTTTATTATAGTAGCGCTCAGGTCCGCTCGGCAGATTAGGGGTTAATAAGTGTAGGCAGGTGTCGGCGACGTTGTGGGGGGCAGATTAGGGGTTAATAAATATAATATAGGGGTCGGCGATGTTAGGGCAGCAGATTAGGGGTACATAGGGATAACGTAGGTTGCGGCGGTTTACGGAGCGGCAGATTAGGGGTTAAAAGTGTATTGCAGGGGTCAGCAATAGCGGGGGCGGAAGATTAGGGGTTAATAAGTGTAAGGCTAGGGGTGTTTAGACTCGGGGTACATGTTAGAGTGTTAGGTGTAGACGTAGGAAGTGTTTCCCCATAGGAAACAATGGGGCTGCGTTAGGAGCTGAACGCTGCTTTTTTGCAGGTGTTAGGTTTTTTTTCAGCTCAAACAGCCCCATTGTTTCCTATGGGGGAATCGTGCACGAGCACGTTTTTGATGCCGGCCGCGTCCGTAAGCAACTCTGGTATCGAGAGTTGCATTTGCGGTAAAAATGCTCTACGCTCCTTTTTTGGAGCCTAACGCAGCATTTGATTGAACTCTCGATACCAGAGTTAATTTTATGGTGCGGCCAGAAAAAAGCCCGCGGAGCGTTAACAGCCCTTTTACCGCCGAACTCTAAATCTAGGCCTAAATGTTTTCTTTCAAATAGGTGAATGACTCTACAATTGTATTGGTGATATCATCAACCAGAGGTGAATTTTTGTTCAGTTCTGGATATACATGAAAAGAAGGATGGTACCCATAATTGGAGAAAAATGGGGTAGATTTAGTGGAAGCATTGAATGAATTGTTATAAGCGTATTCAGCTGTTGCAATGTTATCATACCATTGGTCCTGATGGAAAGAGCAGTAACATCTGATATACTGTTCGAGCCATTGGTTGACTCTTTCTGTTTGCCCATTTGTTTGTGGGTGAAATGCGGTGCTGAAGCGTTGTTCAATGTGTAGAAATTTACATAAAGCTTTCCAGAACTTGGATGTGAACTGGGATCCCCTATCTGTGATGATGATGGAAGGTAGCCCATGTAGTCTAACTACGTTTTGTAGGAACAACTCTGCTGTTTCAGCAGCGGTGGGTAACTTCCTGTAGGGGATACAATGAGCCATCTTTGTTAGGAGATCAACAACGACAAGAATAGTGGTACAGTTGCTAGATCTAGGAAGATCGACAATGTAGTCCATACCAACAGTTTGCCAAGGACGATCTGGTATGTGTAGAGGTTTTAACAAACCATATGGTTTACACCTTTCAGGTTTTAGTATGGTACACGTTTCACAAGAGTTTACATAGTCTTTTACTGTTGACTCGATATTGGGCCACCAATAATTCCTTTTTAGCAATTCCAATGTTCTCTGCACTCCAGGATGTCCAGCAAGAGGTGCTTCATGATGATGATATAAAATTTTGTCTCTAAATGAAGGAGGTATGAAAAGTTTATCTTTATAGTAGAAAAGTGAATCATCTTTTTCTGTAAGTTTCTCCTTTGGGAAGGAAAGATCTTGCTGTTGAGAATCTCGGAAAGAACTGTATGGGGTCAACATAGCACAGAAATGATCTGGTGTAAGTATTGCCCTGGGAGGATTTTCTACTGAGTTTTGGTTAAGTCTTCTGGAGAGGGCATCTGCCTTTCCATTCTTCGATCCTGGTCGATATGTGATATGGAAATTAAACCGTGTGAAATAAAGACTCCAACGAAGTTGGCGAGCAGAGAGGGTTTTGCTTGATTGAAGATATTCTAAATTCCGATGATCCGTATAAATGAGTATGGGGATCTTAGTTCCTTCAAGGAGATGTCGCCAGTGTTCAAAAGATTTCCTTATCACGAGAAGTTCCTTATCCCCAATGGAATAGTTTAGTTCAGGGGGTGTCATTAACCTGGAGAAGAAAGCTACCGGATGTATGGGATCTGCAGGTGATTTTCTTTGGGAAAGTATGGCTCCTAAAGCGTAATTAGAGGCATCTACCTCAAGGATATATTGCAAGGAGGGATTAGGAAATTGCAGTATTGGTGCTGAGGTAAATGAGGTCTTAAGAAAATCAAAAGCTTCTTGTGCCTTTTTATTCCAAATAAATGGAGAACGAGAACCAGTGAGAGAACTAAGGGGTTTAGCAATGGCAGAGAACCCCTTAATGAATTTCCGGTAGAAATTGGCAAATCCCAGAAATCGTTGCACATCTTTTGTAGAAGTAGGTACAGGCCAATTCTTTATCGCATCTACCTTGTCTTCTTCCATTCTGATACCTGCAGATGATATATGATATCCTAAGAAAGAGATCTCTGAGGCATGGAACAAACACTTTTCGGGTTTAGCAAATAGTTGGTGTGTACGAAGTCTTCCCAACACCCAACGAACATGTTTCTGGTGATCCTCAAGATTGTCTGAGTAAATCAGGATATCATCCAAGTAAACCACCATGCACACGTCCAGCAAATCTCGAAAGATGTCATTGATGAAGTGCTGGAACGTGGCTGGGGCATTACATAACCCGAAAGGCATTACAAGGTATTCATATAATCCGTAGCGTGTTCTGAAGGCAGTGAGCCACTCATCACCTTCTCGGATCCTGACGAGGTTATATGCACCTCTTAAGTCCAGTTTGGTGTAGATTTTTGCTTGACTGAGACGTTCGACTAATTCCGGTATTAATGGTAACGGATACCTATTTTTCACTGTTATTTTGTTCAGAAGACGATAATCTATGATGGGCCTCAAAGAGTTGTCTTTGTTTCTGACAAAGAAGATGCCAGCTCCAGCTGGGGAGGTAGAAGGTCTAATAAAACCTTTTTTTAGGTTGTCATCAATATATGACTTTAGATGTTCAAGTTCAGGGTTAGACAGCGGATAGATGTGCCCATAAGGAATAGCAGACCCAGGTAACAACTCAATAGGGCAGTCGTAGATGCGGTGAGGTGGTAGTGTCTCCGCTTCCTTCTTGCTAAACACATCTGCATAATCTTGATAAGCATCAGGTAAGATAAACTCTGTCATATGTAATATCTTTTGAGAGGGAAGACAGGATTTCTGACAGAATGACGATTCAAAATGCACTTGAAGATCACCCCAATCTATCCTTGGTTTATGTTTTTGTAGCCAAGAAAGCCCTAAAACTATGGGGAACATAGGAGATGGTATGATGTCAAAAACAATAAATTCAGTATGACCTGAAACAGTGGTTATCTTGATAGGTATGGTGTGGTGTGTAATAGGACCAGTATTAATCAATGTCCCATCAATAACACGTATTGACACAGGAATTGCTTTCAAACATAAAGGAATTTTATTTTTCTTAGCTAAATCAATATCCAGGAAATTTGAATAGGCTCCGGAATCCACTATAGCTTCAGTTGGTAGTATATGGTGGTCCCACTGTAGGGAGAGAAATAACGTACAGTAAGCTGAGTTAGAAACTTTATTAATGAAATAGTTATGAGTAGTGGAGGACTTACTGTTCTTCTGACGGTGAAGGATGGGGCATTCTTTCACTGAATGGTTAGATGATGCACAATACATGCAGAGATTGGCTCTCTTCCTACGCATCCGTTCTTCTGGTTGCAGAGGTCCCTTCGTAAATCCTATATCCATAGGTACAGGGTTATCTCTAGATTCTCTAGAAGTTGAGGTAGTATTAGAAGATGGGTAGGTCTTGGATGGTGGTTCTGAATGTGTTCGTTCAGCTCTCCTCTCTCTAAGACGTCTATCAATATGTATAGACAGGTCTATCAATCCCTCTAAAGTTCTGGGGAGGTCAGCCCGTGCTAACTCATCTTTCAGAGGATCGCTTAATCCCAATCTGTATTGATTGCATAATGATATGTCACTCCATTCGGAATCTTTAGCATAGAGTTTAAATTCTGTGAGATATTCCTCTACAGGTCTACGACCCTGTTTTAGGGAGCGCATACTAGTTTCAGCTGAAAGCTGTTTTTGGGTATCATCGTAAAGTATTCCCATTTGGGAGAAAAAATCTGTGAGTGAACCAAGGATAGGATCTTCATTCTCAAAGAATACATCTGCCCATTTACGGGGTTCCCCCCTAAGAAAAGAGATTACAGTCATAACTTTTATCCTTTCATTATGGTAAGTCTTAGGTCTCATTTGGAATAGAAGATTGCAGGCATTCTTAAATTGTCTGTACTCTGATCGCTGTCCAGAGAAAAGATCAGGGAGAGAAACTTGTGGTTCTGAGCTATTATCTCTAAGCATAGTGGATAGTGATTCATTCCTAATTTGTAGTTCTCTAACACCTTGAGTGAGTTGATCAACACGCTGTGTTAAATTGTACACAACTGTTGGTATATCTGCTGGATCCATGGTAATGGTCAATTAATATGTTAGGCAGCTGAACTCCCTGTAAAGGAGTTGAAGTATAATAGGATCTCAACTGCAGACGTACCAGAAATTTAGAATGTAAATGGTTAAATGTTGTTTGAGTCCTTTTGAGGTTAGTAGGACTATTCGGTTACAGGAGAGAGGTAGTAAATCCTGTAAAGAGTCTTTGAAGGTATTTAATTATCTGCTAGTTAAATTGTATAGATATGTAACAACCAGTAGCCAGTTAGTGAAAAGTCTGTTTGTTCATTAAGAAGTTGATTCAAATCTTAGGTGTCTATCTATCCCCCTCTTAGCTTGACACGAAGGCACAGTGAAGATTTTGCATATACTAATATTTTACTCACAGTAACTTTGTGCAGGATTCAATTCAGTTCCGCTGTGAAGATGTGGGGAGAGCTAGTTCAAGCAGCCTGCTGCAGCGACGGCTGTGTGAAGGGCGGCGGTGACGTCACCGAATGAGGTGTGTGGCTGAGCACCTATCGGGTGCGAGGAAAAGCGGCAGCTTCGATGCGAACAAACAAACAGGCTAAAAAGTTATTCCTTTGTTTGGCGGAGTTTACCGCAAGATTGAATTGATTGCTGGTAGATTCATTCAGAGAGGTGAGTTGTTTTAAGTTGATTCCTGGAAGTCTCCAAAGAAGTAATATATCCGTAGTCAATTAGAGGTTTAGATTCAGGTTGTCTGTGAACTAGGTTCTGCACAACTTGCAAGATTAATTGACAAGGATCCAAGGTGGATTGTGGGAATTTATAGAAATTTCTTAAAGGGATAGAGATTGCTTAAAGGGATACTCCAAAGTGGAAAATAAACATGACACATGCTGTGGGGCCAGTACCGGTACTGGGGATCTTGTTAAAGTTGAGGGTCGCATGGATTCCACTCAATATCAGCAGATACTTGAGAATAATGTTGAGGAATTAGTCACAAGGTTGAAGTTACACCGGGACTGGATATTTCAACAAGACAACGACCAAAAACACTGCTCAAAATCTACTCTGGCATTTATGCAGAGGAACAAGTACAATGTTTTGGAATGACCATCCCAGTCCCCAGACCTGAATATCATTGAAAATCTGTGGGGTGATTTGAAGGGGCTGTCCATGCTCGGCAAGCATCAAACCTAACTGAACTGGAGATGTTTTGCAAGGAGGAATGGTCCAAAACACCATCATCCAGAATCCATTAGAGTCTATAAGAAGCATCTAGTGGCTGTTATTTCTGCTAAAGGAGGCTCTACTAAATATAGAGTCTTGAAAAAGGCCCTATTGGTGGGCCGAAACGCGTTGGCATATATGGTGAGTTTTATTCCTATAATTGCAAGCATATTTTAAACATTACTACTCTATGTTGTATTTTTTTCTTTTTTCACAGGGATTGGATTTTCTATATTTTTTCACAGGATTTGTTTTTTGGTCTTTTTGTTTCTCATATATTTTTATGAAGCTTATTTTTTATGAAGTTTGTTTATATATTTTTATCAACTAGTGATCACTGTTTTTGACTTTCTGATATACGACATTTTTCTTTGTTTTTATTGGATTTTTTACTGTTGGAACACTTTTTATTATTATCACAATATTGGATTTACATACGTGCTTTTGGATTGACATTTGGATCACGAGGATATTCTAATCTACTCATAGATTGTTTCCACTGTTTTTTGGATTTTTGACACATATATATTTTTCATTTCTTATATTTTTTATTGACATTTCCACATATACTTTTTTCACCGGATTCACTTTTCACAGGACTTTCAATCTATTGTATTTTTTCTATATGTTTTCATACATGTTTGATACATAATTTCCACTGTATATCTCATTGATTTTTACTAGACATCGCACACAGTCACTTATTGTATTTTATTGTATTTCATTTATATTACTTTACTGTTTTTACTTTTCTATTTGTCTTTGCATCAATATTAATGCCATTTTTGGATTATTTTTATTGCAATTGTTTTTATTGCAATCGTTTTTATTAAGTATCATTGTCCTTGCATCAATATTAATGCCATTGTTGGATTATTTTTATTGTTATTGTTTTTATTAAGTATCATGGATCCATATACTTTTATGCTTTTTTAACCTGTGATTTTCTGCTGTTATTATATGTGATATTAAACCTGTTAAATTGTATTATTTAAAGATCCCATTATTATACCATTGGAGGATCCTTATAGTGTACAAACTGATACTTTTAGTCTATACCCTATATTTAGACCTAGCCTTTTATTAGGCGTCCTAACACACCCCATCTCTACTAAATATAGATGCAATATTTCTGTTGGGGTGCCCAAATTTATGCACCTGTCTAATTTCGTTTTGATGCATATTGCACATTTTCTGTTAATCCAATAAACCTAATTTCACTACTGAAATATTACTGTGTGCTTCAGTTATTTGATAGATTAAAATGAAATTGCTGATCCAAACACCCAATTATTTATAAATGAAAATCATGGAAATTGTCAGAGGTGCCTAAACTTTTGCATACAACTGTATGTACACATAAAAGGCGTCACTAAAGGGTAATATGTTAATGAGTCAGAACAAAAGGGGCACCCAATAGGGAAAATAGACATGCCCAAAACATAAATGTGGCAAGGTGTTCAAGTCTCTAGGGGGCATATAGACCAACGGTGATAGCAGCTCTGATAGGCTATAGACAGAGAATATATAGCTATTAATATGCATCAGGGAAAGTAGAGACAAAAATACAGTCAGTAAGTTAAAAAAGCATCAAGCACAAATCATACATAGTTCAAGGAGTGTGAGACAAGCCAGGGTTAAATACAGAAAAGGGGGGAGAGTGTTATTGGTGGTCCAAAGGAAACAGAAAAAACAACTACACCTAAGTAGGCAGAGAGGACCCATGTGTCAACCTGAATTCAAATGTAGTGCCAACATATCACGGGGCAACGACCAAGAGTCAAATCTGTGTGGGAACAGATGGGCGAGATCAGCTGGTAGGTTCTAAAGAAAGCAATGCCAGTCAATACCCATATTTAATCCTTTGGGGTGGATCATACCCAGTTTGTATATCCACTCTGCTTACCTTTGCAGTAGACGTTTTTCTCTGTCATCACCCCTTCTTAGAGGGGGAACGTGATCAATCAGCATAAATCTAAGGTTTTTCACGGTATGTCCATGCTCCATAAAATGTCTTGCAATCGGTTGGTCACTTTTGCCTTTGTCTATAGCTGATTGTATTGTGCTTATGTGATTGCCCATGCATTTTTTTTTATATTGTTCGAGGTTTTGACAATATAAAACAGGCCACAAATACATCTCAGCATATAGATAACATACTTAGTAGTGCAGGTAAGGTGGTGCTTGCTTGATTGGAAATAGTTGATTAGTGTGTGGGTGTCTGAAGCTGCCCCCCTTCAACATGGAGTTGCATGTAGTACAACTGGGACACTTAAATGAGCCCAATCTAGTGGATGGGGTTCTGATGTCTGTACTTTAACTTTTAAGAGGATCAGTAATCATCAGAACATCCCTGAAATTCCTTCCACGCTTAAATCCAATCCTAGGTGGCCCATGTTCTCTGTAAGGTAGTGATTCATCAGTTCTCACTATATCCCAATGCACCCACACACTAATCGACTATTTCCAATCAAGCATTACCTTATCTGCACTAAACGTGAGGTAGTGGGTACTTATCACATATATTGAGGAGAGGAATCAAATCACGGACTGTGAGATTGGTGCAAAAACAACACGTGATAGAGAATCACGTGTGGGAGTACACAGACCTGAATTCCCACAGTGACTGGAAGATGCCGAGACCACACAAAGGAAATAACTTTACTCCAGGTAGCTCAGTGCAAGGTAGCTTAACGGTTGGAGTGATCACTACTTACCCGAATCACGTTATACACCTATAAGGTCCGGTAAGATTCCCCGGGTAAGCCTGGCTGGAATCAAAGCTCTTAACAACAGAGGCAATTGAAAGTGTCAGCTGTTCATGCAAATCTTGCACTCACAAAGTTCGTATTTTTTAGGACTTTTTTATATAGGAACATTTATTCTTTAGTATTTTATGTTGTGGCCACAACTTCATTCATGTTATTAACATTGATTGCTTTTATATTTATTCATTAAGTAAAATTGATATATTTTGACATATAATTTAATGTTTTATGTTGCTTTATTAATATACATTTTAGAGTGCTCATCTACCCTTGCTGCAAGTGCTCCTCATACCCATTTCTGTTGTTAATCTATCTTTATAGTGGTACTGGGAGAATCACTATTTTTTTGAGAGAGCTATATGGATAGAGGTTTTAGAACTGACTATAACCTTTTCTTGTTTATACATTTATATCATATTCACCAGATATTAATAAATTTGCTTAAGACAGCAAATACTCTTATAGAAAACAGGTCAAGGACAGATAGGTGTTTAGTCCCCTGGGGGCCACTGTGTCCAATTCCACTATCCATTGGGCCTTCCTCTGTAGCAACAATTTCTTCCTATCCCCCCCCCCCTTATATGTATATTATTATTTTATTTTTTTAAGGTAATGTGGAGTGGGATGAAATATTGGCTAAAGTAGGTGCCTTGCATGGGACATGACATGTTTACAAAACTCTAATTATAATTATCATATTTAAGTTAAAGATCCAAGAAATAAGCCTCATAATCCATAACCTGATATGTAAATTTAATATCAAAATCATTATTGTTAAGTAATTCACAAGAAGACATCAGTTGTCCCTACCATATGCATTATGTATCTGCCAAATAATACTATATTCAACTTTTGATGGTTTACACCTACATAGAGGTGGCCTAGCTCCCATCTTACCAAAAATAGATTGGTATACGATGGGAGTTTTTTTATCCTTCTTTACATGTAGAATTTAATTAACTTTGTGCATTCATAAGCAACATAACCCTACTTTGAGGCTTTTTTTCTGGAGATACTCATATGCTAAATCCCTTGAAACTGATGCAGTATAACTGTAAAAAGCTGACAGGAAAATATCACCTGAGCATCTCTATGTAAAAAGGAAGATATTTTACCTCCCATTCTCCTCAGCTCAGCAAAGTAAGTTCTGTGTAAAAAGTTATACTCGACTGCTGCTCAGCTGCAGGTAAAAAAAAATTAAAATGAAGAAATGAACTGCAGCCAATCAGCATCAACAGTGCTGATGTCATGAACTATTTTACTGTGATCTCATGAGATTTAATTGTAAACTTCCTTAAGCTGAATAGGGAAATAAGATGAGAGTGCACGTAAGCTCACTCCTTCCGCTGTCCCGGGACAGACATACTGATTTGCTGCTTAGAAGTAATTTACAATGGGATGTGGCTACTGAGAAACTTTTAAGGTAAAATCTCTTTCTTTTTTTACATAGAGATGTTCAGGTGATATTTTCTAGTCAGCTTTTTACAGCTATGCTGCATCACTTTCAAGTATTTAAACATTTGGGTATTATGGCCCTTTAACTACACTCAACACAGTGAAATCTGTATCCCTGTAACAATCTAATTAAGCCTGGTACAGTAGTTTTGGCTGTAGTGTTATCTACAATCATCTCATTTTTCTTGTGGAACATGTAATACATTAAGAAAATTATTAAACCAATTTACTTTTTAGTTTTTGTCAGGTAAACAGACAAATTAATTCAGTCAGAAGTTATAAGCTTCTGAAAATTTGGATTTAAAATAGAATGCTTGAAGCAAACTGAAAGGACCACTCAATACAGTACAATTGCATAATTAACAATTTCATAATGGAAAGATAATGCATTAACACTTACTCTAAATTTCAAATAAGCAGTATTTTTTTTTTTCTTGGAAATTTAATTTTTCTCAAATTTTCCGGTCCCTTGTATCATGTGACAGACATCAGCCAATCAAAGGCTAGTATACATATACCCTATGAGCTTGTGCACACGCTCAGTAGGATCTTGTTCCCCAGAAAGTGTGTATATAAAAAGTCTGTGCAAAATTTGATAATGCAAGTAAATTGGAAAGTGTCTTAATATTGTGTGCTCTTTCTGAATCATTAAAGGTTATTTTGACTTGAGTGTCCCTTTAAAAATTGTCAGTGTTTGTATGTTCTCTTTTTATGTTCATTCCTTCTCTTTGCTTGCAGGTAGATTTTTGGAATTTTTTTTTTTTATATTCAGCTTCTCTATACACCACTGTTCGTTATCATCTTTTTTTTTTTTTTTGAAGGAGGTTATATTAGTAATATAAATATGGTACACTATAACCCAATTTTCTATCCAGAAATCACCAGTTAGAAGTGTCCTTTTCGTAACTAACATATTAAAGGGAAATGAAACCCAATTTTTTTCTATCATGGTTCAGATAGAGAATACAATTTTAAACAACTTTCTAATTCACTTTTATTATCTAATCTGTTTCATTCTCTTGGTATCATTTGTTGAAGGAGCAGCAATGCACTGCTGGTTTCTAATTGAACACATGGGTGAGCCAATCACAATCAATATATATATGCAGCCATCAATCAACAGCCAGAACCTAGGTTCTCTGCTGCTCCTGAGCTTGCCTAGATAAACCTTTCAGCAAAGGAGGAAAAATTAAATAATAGATGTAAATTGGAAAGTTATTTAAAATTGTATTCTCTATCTGAATCATGAAATCATTTTTTTGGGTTTCATGTCCATTTAATGACTGTTTTTTTTTCCCTTGGTAGAACAATCTAACCTAGTTTGTGACCTATACATGAACACTCATTGAAATATTAAAGAACCAAATCAATAAACCTTTTCCTGGGATTATGAATGGCACAATGCTTGGCTAAACTTACAGGATCTAGATATGCTTCACCCGTCAATGATTAACCAGGTTCTCAATTAGTCAATATCAACTATCCCACAGTCTCACTTTACTTTAAGAAAAGCTTGTGGTTTATTTTAGTTTGTAATATGCAACAAGATGCCAGCAAAGAAAACCTTATTGGCAGCGCTCGTTCTACCGCTGGCAGTGGTGGCCTATGTCATGCAGAGAGAATCAACAAGTATGAACTCAAAGAGAGGTAAGGTCTTGTTGGCAACTAATTTCCCCCCTTTTATTTATTTTTTAGAATAGGTGAAAACCAATAAAAATATTTTAGTTTTATAGTTTTTTCCCCAAATAGAAGTACAGTGTAGTCGAAATGGCAAAGGTTTCATTTTTCATGCATTCATTCATTGAAGAGACACAACACCTGTTTGATTTGGGGTTTCAATAGTAAAATCCATTTAAATATTTTTTTATTCAAAGATAATCCACATTTACTTGCACTTGCATTGCAGATCATTACATTGTGATATATTCCACCTGCAGAGATATCTCAGTACCACCAGATTTACCAACCAAATTTACTGAATTTTTTCCGTGTTAATCAAAATTAAAATTTTTCATGAGATCAGTCATTATTAAATATGTTATTTGTTGGGTATTTAAGAGGGAATTTCAAATTGTATTTTTTTTATAAAAACATTTGTGTGTGATAAACCAATTTATTTCTTACCCTTCATCAGGTGTAGATCTGTTAGTACAGTGAGCATTTATAGTGCAGTCAAATTTTACTTTTTTTTTTCTTCATACAAAAAAAAAATGTTTAACTGTTTCATTTACAAAATACATTATTTAGCACAGTGTTTTTAATATGAATAAATGTTATGAATATAGCAAATGAAAAAAGAAAATAAAAAACATTATTTGACATAGTTGTTTTATTAAAAAATTCCAAAAATATAGTTAGAGGTTAGCGTGTCCTCTAAAATTTCTAATATGCATCTTTATTACATTATATTAAAAATAGAAACACAGGCTTATAAAGAATGCTACCATATAATTGTATATTGTCTACAATATAATGTCTTCAGTTTACTTGTGTATACTCACTTATAAGCTACCCTGTATGTTTATTTTAAGTGAATTACTGCTAATTGTATTGGCAATTTTCAGACTTTTCATCATTTAGTAAACAGCCCAATGTTTGTTTTTTTATTCAAACAGTTTTTAAGTGTTCTTGGATACTTTTTTTTATTATACCTATTGTGCTTTCTTTACAGTGCTGGAAAATGGTATGTTAGTTTACAATTGCAAGACTATATATATATATATATATATATATATATATATATATATATATATATATATATATATATATATATATTTATCAATATCCACATATTTTAGTAGTGTATTAGTGTGGTATTTGTATAAAAAATGTGGGTTTCATGTCCCTTTAACTCATTATTAGCTCTTGTAAAAGAATAATCTAATTTTCATTTTTCCTATTTGTCACTTATTTTATATACCTGTATATTGTACTGTGCAGTCATGGTATAGATTCAATATAATGTTACAATACATATATATTTTTTTAAATGACTAGATTAACAATCATCCTTTTTCGATTAATAAATAAATATTAGAAAATGAAACAAAGTGATTTAAATAGATTTTGTAATTAAAAGGCAAAATAATAATAATCTGATAATGACTGAATTTAAGTTTCAATTTAAATATAATTATAACTAAAAATTGTAACTCCTTTGTTTTCTAGATTTTTATTTTTTACACTGGTTTGCCACATTTATATCACCTATGTATATCTCCCTTTATTTCAGAAATACATGGCTTGACCGGGCTCTAAGCATGGTGTCTGCTATAGTTTGCCACAAGTATAATATATTTTCCAACAGTGCAGTGTGGAACACCAAATATATCTCAGCATCTACCTATTTAACACTCTTGATTAGTAATTACTACTATTAATATACTGACTGTCAGAGGTGTAGTATTTTTAAGATTTTTAAGATTTTAAACTGAAACTTTTTTCCCTCTATCTATAACAAATATATATATTTTTTTCTTCTTTGTGCTAACAAGTATTCTATGTATTACCTATTTTATTATGGATTTATTATACTTTGTTGTTAAAGGGACAGTATACACTCATTTTCATATAACTGCATGTAATAGACACTACTATAAAGAATAAAATGCTCAGATATCGATATAAAAATCCAGTATAAAACTGTTTAAAAACTTACTTAGAAGCTGTCAGTTTGGCTCTGTTGAAAAGGTAGCTGGAAAGCCCACTGCAAGTGGCAAATAAGACACTCCCCTCCCTCCTCCTTCTTTTGCATATGAAAAGACCTTTTACCCAAACAGGAGCAAGCTGGAGAAGGTAGCTGACGGTATTCACATAAAACTTTGGGGCTTGGTTAGGAGTCTGAAAGTCAGAGCAATGTTATTTAAAAATAAGCAAAACTATACATTTATTTAAAAAAAAAAACACTTTATTGGCTTTATAAATAGATCATCTACAAAACATTTATGCAAAGAAAAAATGAGTGTATAATGTCCCTTTAAAGGGACATAAAACAGTATGAACTAACCTGTTTCTAAATATTTAATGCATCCAAAGTTTACCTGCAAAACTGTTTGTTTTAAGTCCCATTAACCCCTTTAATTCAGGCATAGTTTTGTTTGCAGCAAGCTCCCCCCTGAGCATTTCGATATATGGAAGGTGCTATCCAGGCCATAGCTTCTGCAGAATGCATTTGGGCACGTTCGCAGTAGGGGCAGAGTCCCATGACACCTGACTAAAGCAGTGCACAGTATAATGCTGTAGCTTTCACAAAACATGTGACATTAACCCCATGGAAACGAGCAAGCCTCTTTGCAGCAAACAGTAGAAGTACCTGCTGTCCCACCTTCACCCCCTCTTGCTCACATAAGTAATTATCCTCACATGCAAACTTTGCTATACGATAGCACAAGGTTTGGACTAGGACACTGATAAGGGGGTGGAGCAGGCTACACTTGGCAAAACTAAGTGTAGTAATTTTGCAGATTTTTTAAAGCTTTTTTTTTAAAACTTTTTTTCCTCCAACACACTATTTTACCTCAGTTGGCCCTTATATAATATAAATATAACTCAAAATGTTTTATGACACTTTAAGGTTAACAATGCTATAGTACATCTTCTTGGTTAAGCCTCAAGACAACAATTAACCCCAAAACAAGGCTAATAGAAAGTATATATCATTTTAGTTTATTAATTGCAGTATTTATTGTGTTAACTAAATCTCCATTGGTTTACCTCTGCATCAATGATTAGATAACATACTGCAAATAAGGGAGAGATATGTAAAGTTTTAAGGACTGGAAAATCCACAATTTCCAGATATAAGTCACAGGAATAGAGGACAAAATAAATAATGAACGTATACTGCAAACTTGTTTGCTGTGACACAAAACCTCAAAAATGTTTTTATGATTCAGATAGCGCATACAATTTAAAAAAAGTTATCTAATTGATTCATTCTCTTGGTATCCTTTGTTGAAAGGCATACCTAGGTAGGTGCAGGAGCTGAAAGCTAGCTGCTGACTGGTTGTTCCCCATATTTAACTCTTATCATTGGGTTACTAATGTGTTGTATTGGCTCCCAGTAGTGCCCTGCTGCTCCTTCAATAAAGGATACCAAGAAAAAGCAAAATTAGGGCCTAGATTTGGAGTTTTGTCGGTAAAGACCCGCGTAGCTAACGCCGGCTTTTTTCTGGCCGCACCATAAAAATAACTCTGGTATTGAGAGTCCACATAAAGGCTGCGTTAGGCTCCAAAAAAGGAGCGTAGAGCATATTTAACGCAGCTTCAACTCTCGATACCAGAGTTGCTTACGCAAGCGGCCAGCCTCAAAAACGTGCTCGTGCACGATTCTCCCATAGAAAACAATGGGGCTGTTTGAGCTGAAAAAAAACCTAACACCTGCAAAAAAGCCGCGTTCAGCTCCTAACGCAGCCCCATTGTTTGCTATGCGGAAACACTTCCTACGTCTGCACCTAACACTCTAACATGTACCCCGAGTCTAAACACCCCTAACCTTACACTTATTAACCCCTAATCCGCCGCCCCCGCTATCGCTGACCCCTGCATATTATTATTAACCCCTAATCTGCCGCTCCGTACACCGCCACTACTTACATTATCCCTATGTACCCCTAATCTGCTGCCCTAACATCGCCGACCCCTATATTATATTTATTAACCCCTAATCTGCCCCCCACAACGTCGCCTCCACCTGACTACACTTATTAACCCCTAATCTGCCGACCGGACCTGAGCGCTACTATAATAAAGTTCTTAACCCCTAATCCGCCTCACTAACCCTATAATAAAGAGTATTAACCCCTAATCTGCCCTCCCTAACATCGCCGACACCTAACTTCAATTATTAACCCCTAATCTGCCGACTGGAGCTCATCGCTATTCTAATAAATGTATTAACCCCTAAAGCTAAGTCTAACCCTAACACTAACACCCCCCTAAGTTAAATATAATTTACATCTAACGAAATTAATTATCTCTTATTAAATAAATTATTCCTATTTAAAGATAAATACTTACCTGTAAAATAAATCCTAATATAGCTACAATATAAATTATAATTATATTATAGCTATTTTAGGATTAATATTTATTTTACAGGTAACTTTGTATTTATTTTAACCAGGTACAATAGCTATTAAATAGTTAAGAACTATTTAATAGCTAAAATAGTTAAAATAATTACAAAATTACCTGTAAAATAAATCCGAACCTAAGTTACAATTAAACCTAACACTATACTATCATTAAATTAATTAAATAAAATACCTACAATTACCTACAATTAAACCTAACACTACACTATTAATAAATAAATTAAATACAATTCCTACAAATAACTACAATGAAATAAACTAACTAAAGTACAAAAAATAAAAAAGAACTAAGTTACAAAAAATAAAAAAATATTTACAAACATAAGAAAAATAATACAACAATTTTAAACTAATTACACCTACTCTAAGCCCCCTAATAAAATAACAAAGACCCCCAAAATAAAAAATGCCCTACCCTATTCTAAATTACTAAAGTTCAAAGCTCTTTTACCTTACCAGCCCTGAACAGGGCCCTTTGCGGGGCATGCCCCAAGAAGTTCAGCTCTTTTGCCTGTAAAAAGAAAAACATACAATACCCCCCCCAACATTACAACCCACCACCCACATACCCCTAATCTAACCCAAACCCCCCTTAAATAAACCTAACACTAAGCCCCTGAAGATCTTCCTACCTTATCTTCACCATACCAGGTTCACCGATCCGTCCTGAAGAGCTCCTCCGATGTCCTGATCCAAGCCCAAGTGGGGGGCTGAAGAGGTCCATGATCCGGCTGAAGTCTTCATCCAAGCGGGAGCTGAAGAGGTCCATGATCCGGATGAAGTCTTCATCCAAGCGGGAGCTGAAGAGGTCCATGATCCGGATGAAGTCTTCTATCAACGGCATCTTCAATCTTCTTTCTTCCGGATCCATCTTGCAGACCTCCGACGTGGAACATCCTCTTCTCCCGACGCCTACTAGCCGAATGACGGTTCCGATCAGCCAATAGAATGCGAGCTCAATCTGATTGGCTGATTGGATCAGCCAATCGGATTGAACTTGATTCTGATTGGCTGATTCCATCAGCCAATCAGAATATTCCTACCTTAATTCCGATTGGCTGATAGAATCCTATCAGCCAATCGGAATTCGAGGGACGCCATCTTGGATGACGTCCCTTAAAGGAACCGTCATTCGGCTAGTAGGCGTCGGGAGAAGAGGATGTTCCGCGTCGGAGGTCTGCAAGATGGATCCGGAAGAAAGAAGATTGAAGATGCCGTTGATAGAAGACTTCATCCGGATCATGGACCTCTTCAGCTCCCGCTTGGATGAAGACTTCATCCGGATCATGGACCTCTTCAACTCCCGCTTGGATGAAGACTTTAGCCGGATCATGGACCTCTTCAGCCCCCCGCTTGGGCTTGGATCAGGACATCGGAGGAGCTCTTCAGGACGGATCGGTGAACCTGGTATGGTGAAGATAAGGTAGGAAGATCTTCAGGGGCTTAGTGTTAGGTTTATTTAAGGGGGGTTTGGGTTAGATTAGGGGTATGTGGGTGGTGGGTTGTAATGTTGGGGGGGGTATTGTATGTTTTTTTTTTTACAGGCAAAAGAGCTGAACTTCTTGGGGCATGTCCCGCAAAGGGCCCTGTTCAGGGCTGGTAAGGTAAAAAAGCTTTGAACTTTAGTAATTTAGAATAGGGTAGGGCATTTTTTATTTTGGGGGTCTTTGTTATTTTATTAGGGGGCTTAGAGTAGGTGTAATTAGTTTAAAATTGTTGTAATATTTTTCTTATGTTTGTAAATATTTTTTTATTTTTTGTAACTTAGTTCTTTTTTATTTTTTGTACTTTAGTTAGTTTATTTCATTGTAGTTATTTGTAGGAATTGTATTTAATTTATTTATTGATAGTGTAGTGTTAGGTTTAATTGTAGGTAATTGTAGGTATTTTATTTAATTAATTTAATGATAGTATAGTGTTAGGTTTAATTGTAACTTAGGTTCGGATTTATTTTACAGGTAATTTTGTAATTATTTTAACTAGGTAGCTATTAAATAGTTCTTAACTATTTAATAGCTATTGTACCTGGTTAAAATAATTACAAAGTTGCCTGTCAAATAAATATTAATCCTAAAATAGCTACAATGTAATTATAATTTATATTGTAGCTATATTAGGATTTATTTTACAGGTAAGTATTTATCTTTAAATAGGAATAATTTATTTAATAAGAGTTAATTAATTTCGTTAGATTAAAATTATATTTAACTTAGGGGGGTGTTAGTGTTAGGGTTAGACTTAGCTTTAGGGGTTAATACATTTATTAGAATAGCGGTGAGCTCCGGTCTGCAGATTAGGGGTTAATAAGTGTAGGCAGGTGGAGGCGACGTTGTGGGGGGCAGATTAGGGGTTAATAAATATAATATCGGGGTCGGCGGTGTTAGGGGCAGCAGATTAGGGGTACATAAGGATAACGTAGGTGGCGGCGCTTTGCGGTTGGCAGATTAGGGGTTAATAAGTGTAGGTAGGTGGAGGCGACGTTGTGGGGGGCAGGTTAGGGGTTAATATATATAATACAGGTTGTTTAGAGAAAAAGGGGGGGGGAGTAGAGGAGAGTAGAGTTATAAGAATGGTGCCAGGTTTAGCCTATATTAATTTTTAATAATAGTATTCTAATTACTAGAATTTGAGTTTATATATAACAACAGCGAGACCTGGAGTGGATTATTCAATAGGGCAACTGACAACAACTAGACAAACTAGTTGTAACTGAGAGTACAACAAAGTTTAAAGAGAGAATAATTCCACTGCGTATTATCAAACTAACTCTACTAATATCAGAAAGTGTTCAAAATAATTAAATCGTTCCCAATCATTCATACATTAAAGTTTATTAAGTTAACTAAGGAACTCACACTCATTCAGTAGCAAAGGCTGTGAATTAAAACCACTTGAACTCTGTGGTTTGCATAATAGCTATTAGATATATCAGTCCACTATTCAATATCCCCAATCCATTTTTGAATTAGAATTAACTAAGCCCTTACAATCCGAGGGCTGCATTAATATTAATATATGATAATAAAGGATTGGAGGACATAAATTAAACCACTTCTTAATCTATTTTCCACAAGAGTAAGCACATTAAAAACAAAACAACAGGAGAGACTAAGCTGCCCCTGCCGGACCCCTGACGCGCGTTTCACGAACGCTTCCTCAGAGGGGGTGCGGGCCGCTGCTACTCGGCGTCTTTTATTCAATTGCAATGCCCACCACTCACACCGGACTGGTTAAACGAATGGGAGTTGTCTCCCTATGATTAGCTGGATATCCTATCCATCAAAGCATCAGCATCTTACGTATAAGGAACTCGGGCCCGTATAGGAATGACAATCCTGCTGTGGATTGGTCCTACCGCTATGACTAAGCGATGACCAGAATCACACCCACTGTCTAATTTCGAGTTCCTTATACGTAAGATGCTGATGCTTTGATGGATAGGATATCCAGCTAATCATAGGGAGACAACTCCCATTCATTTAACCAGTCCGGTGTGAGTGGTGGGCATTGCAATTGAAGAAAAGACGCCGAGTAGCAGCGGCCCGCACCCCCTCTGAGGAAGCGTTCGTGAAACGCGCGTCAGGGGTCCGGCAGGGGCAGCTTAGTCTCTCCTGTTGTTTTGTTTTTAATGTGCTTACTCTTGTGGAAAATAGATTAAGAAGTGGTTTAATTTATGTCCTCCAATCCTTTATTATCATATATTAATATTAATGCAGCCCTCGGATTGTAAGGGCTTAGTTAATTCTAATTCAAAAACGGATTGGGGATATTGAATAGTGGACTGATATATCTAATAGCTATTATGCAAACCACAGAGTTCAAGTGGTTTTAATTCACAGCCTTTGCTACTGAATGAGTGTGAGTTCCTTAGTTAACTTAATAAACTTTAATGTATGAATGATTGGGAACGATTTAATTATTTTGAACACTTTCTGATATTAGTAGAGTTAGTTTGATAATACTCAGTGGAATTATTCTCTCTTTAAACTTTGTTGTACTCTCAGTTACAACTAGTTTGTCTAGTTGTTGTCATATATAATACAGGGGTCGGCGGTGTTAGGGGCAGCAGATTAGGGGTACATAAGGATAACGTAGGTGGCGTTCGGCAGATTAGGGGTTAAAAAATTTAATCGAGTGGCGGCGATGTGGGGGGACCTCGGTTTAGGGGTACATAGGTAGTTTATGGGTGTTAGTGTACTTTAGAGCACAGTAGTTAAGAACTTTATAAACCGGCGTTAGCCCAGAAAGCTCTTAACTACTGACTTTTTTCCTGCGGCTGGAGTTTTGTCGTTAGATGTCTAACGCTCACTTCAGCCACGACTCTAAATACCTGAGTTAGAAAGATCCCATTGAAAAGATAGGATACGCAATTTACGTAAGGGGATCTGCGGTATGGAAAAGTCGCGGCTGAAAAGTGAGCATTAGACCCTATTTTGAGTGACTCCAAATGCCGGAGTTAGCCTAAAACCAGCGTTAGGAGCCTCTAACGCTGGTTTTCACGGCTAACGCCAAACTCCAAATCTAGGCCTTAGTAATATAACCATTTTATATTACAATCTTAAAATGTTTACTGTTCCTTAAAATGTTTACTGTCCCTTCAACCTCACTGGGACTGCACGTACAAGCCTTATTATCTATTGATCAATTTTATGGAATATAACTATAATAATATAATATACTGAAGAGTTCTTTGAATTTGTAGTATACCCAAGCCCAGTATGTTTCTCCTTTAGAGAGCCAAAATGTGAACTACTGCTGTAGAAATGTGTACTTCTATAAATCCCAAAACATTTTTTTACTTTTTTGTGTAGGGGTGAGGTACAGCCAATCAGATGCTTTAGTGCCCCAACATTAAACAGTGCTCACTCCTACTCTCTTCTGTTCCTTCTTTAACTGCAGTATTTCTGGTAACAAATATGAAGGGAGATAAATATAGCTGAAAGTGGGGGTGTGGCTAGTAAGAGGAGGTAACTTGGCAACCACTACACTCCCTATCATACTGTATCATGTGGGATTCTTGTGGGTTGGGAGGTCTGCCTGCTTTTTCGGCGACAGCTTTTCCAGGCAAGTTAAATATCCACATTTTAGTAACTGTCACACTCCACCTAGGACAGAAAGTGGTTCAGCCCTGGCCCTGCCCAGACCTTGTCCACCTCACTCTCAACACACCTGCACCCACGTCTCCCACCATGGCCCTGTCTGCAAAACAATGGTGGGTCCCATGACCACCTTGTCTTGGCCATCTTGGAACGTAGGGTAGTTTGTCACTATGGGAGTTAGTCTTCTAAACCTACATATACTATATACTGCAATTACTGAAAAACAATGCAGATAGTGACAGTGTAAGAATAAAATGCTTTGTTTTGTTCAATCATTTAATTTGAAAACATTTATTTTCTATGTGAATAGCTGCTGCAAAGGGGATAAATCCTTAGTAAAAGTTGGCTCATGAGCCACTACCGATGAGGATATAGTTGGTGAGCCAATGAAAAACAGGTACACATACATATATCACAGGCCATATCTTAAAGGGACATAATACTCATATGCTAAATCACTTGAAACTGATGCAGTATAACTGTAAAAAGCTGACAGGAAAATATCACCTGAGCATCTCTATGTAAAAAAGGAAGATATTTTACCTCACAATTTCCTCAGCTCAGCAAAGTAAGTTCTGTGTAAAAAGTTATACTCAGCTGCTCCCAGCTGCAGGTAAAAAAATTAAAAAAAATGAAGAAATGAACAGCAGCCAATCAGCATCAGCAGTGCTGAGGTCATGAACTCTTACTGTGATCTCATGAGATTTGACTTAACTCTCATGAGATTTCATAGTAAGCTTCCTTTACCTGATTGGTGAAATAATATGAGAGTGCACGATGCTAGTCCCTTCAGATGTCCCAGGACAAACACATTAAAATGCTGCTTAGAAATCCTTTACAATGGGAGGTGGCTACTGAGGAACTTTTGAGGTAAAATATCTTTCTTTTTTACATAGAGATGTTCAAGTGATATTTTCTAATCAGCTTTTTACAGCTATGCTGCATCACTTTCAAGTGTTTAAACATTTGGGTATTATGGCCCTTTAATCTTTTTGCTGTAATTGCCTAAATTTTCTACTACGAAGATAATGTTTCATGAGCCCAGTTATAGCAAACAATATGATATTCTTTTACTGTCTGGGTAACTAATTGTTCGAAACAGATGATGCGGTTAATAATTGTAGAAAAAAAAAAAATCAGACCTGTGTAACCAACCTGGATTTCTTCTATTATGTAAATAGCAAGGCGGTGCGGGGATTCTGAATATGATAACTTTGATATCCTCTCTCGCATTGTTGGAGGGAAATCTGCAATTCGAGGTCAGCACCCATGGGTGGTAAGTGTTATTAATGTTGTATGTTTTTGTCAGTGATTAGTTTAAATTGACTTAAAAGGACATTACACTCAAAATGATGTTATCCATGAAATGTTTAATTATGCAGAATTCTAAAACTTGCATTGCATTTTTGTTATGCACTATGCCTACTTCTGCTGTAATTTATCTCTCAAAGTTGTAGTTTCCACTTCCCTATGAAATGCTGGAGTGAATTTCATGGAATGCAGAAGTAAGATAAACATTCAAGAAGCTTTTCAAAGGGTGTTTCCTGGGCTTGCGAAACAATGCATATTTTTCTAACAAAATGCTTTTAACACCATTATTTTGCATGGGGATATTTTGCAGCACAGTAAATTTTTGTTGCAGAAATAAAAACACTTTAGTGTCCTTTTATAATGCTATGTTATGCTCCTGCTTGAGCGTTAATTCCGCTAGAAGTAAGTTTTTTGCTCGTGTTGGGTAGCGCCCGTATTACAAGTTGAAAGTAAACTGTTTTCGCTCAAAAAAAATTGCTGCTCCAGACTTGTATCCTCCTGTTGGAACTCCCTCAGAAAAAACTGCAGGTGCTGCAAAACATTTTTGGGGAATAGCCCAGGGGGTGTGTAGGGACCAAGTGGAGTGGTTTATAGGTGTAAGAAGTGTTTATTTAAGTATATAAAATTAGGTATACACAGACAATGTACTAATATAATAAAAGAACACAGCTGCATTCATATAAAAGTTACCATGACAGTAATAAAATCGCTAAAATAAAAGCACAGGCAGCAGTAAAAACGTATCTCTTATATGTTTAGGTTATCTATTTCTGCCCAACAATGGAACCGTTTTACTCTTTGCAGCTAATGCTTGTGTAGTAAACACTGTGTAGAAACAGATGCAGGTTAGTTTATTTCACTGATGGCACTGTTTGCTGTGCGATCCTGTGTGTCACCTGCTCTGCTATATCCACAGTAATGTATTGCGTGTGGCGGGGGGCGGAGCCTGACGCGTTTCGCAGTGCTATTGGCTGCTTCATCAGAGGTAGGGGCTGCCCCCCTCCTATCTGATTTAAATACCATTGGGTCTTTATTGAGTGTGCGGTTTGTTCCTCCATATAGGAACCTGGATCACTGTATAATATCAGTCTGTGTTTGCACCAACACAACCAAACTATCTATCCAAGGGGATATACTGATTTTGGGAATTAAGGAGACAGTGGGTGTATTGTGTAACAAATTATTTCTGGATAACTGCGTGAAAATTTAAATATGTGCTTTTAGGAGGTAACCGCGTTATTTAGTTTCTATAAAGTTACTGTATATATATCATACTATTGGAGTCATAACATGGTATAAATAAACGTATTAGTACGAGTAACCATAGCTAGCCCTGCTGGGCGGTAGGTACTAGTTGAAGGTGAGGATTAACTTGCTGACCCGTGATTGTTACTTTGTTTAGCCACAGCAGAATTTAGGCAGTGTAGTAAAGTTAGCTATTCAGATTAATAAACTCCTTAACAGACTCCTACGGTAAAGCCAGCAGAAACTGGCAAACCCTGTTGATAATACATTAACTAACAGAGCCCAGAATTTTAAAGCAGGGCGAGAGGATATGTCACTACTTTTAGACGCGGGATTCCCTCTTTCCCTAGATTCTTCCAAAAATAATAATATTAGCCCTGTCTCAATAGCAAAGTTAAGGTCGAAGGTTTACCTGCAAAAGTAAATCCCTCCTCCCTGCGCTCAAACAAATTACATTTTTTCTCAAAGATTGGTTGGTTGTTAAAGAAATTTCTGAATTGTAAATCTAATTACGTGGTGTACATGTTGGAGTGCACCTGCAATACACCTATGAGGTATATAGGCCGAACAAAAAGGGGTCTAAAAATTAGATGCCTAGAACACATGAAAAATATTGAACAAGGTATTTTAAAAACTCCACTGATTCAACATTTTAATAAAGAACATAATAAAAACAGCAAAGAGTTTTTTATTAAAGCAATAGAGCAAGTAGACACAGGCAAGAGAGGAGGCAGCAGACTATTGGCACTCAGAAAACGTGAAACATTTTGGATCTATACAGTAAATACTCTAGAACCTAATGGACTAAATAAAGATATAGATCTGGCTGCATTCCTATAGTTTACAAATACCCCAGAATAGGAATATGATCAGTTTGTTTTTCTTCTTCTTTTTCTTTTTATCCACATAGGTAACACACTAAGAGAAAGTTCAGTATAGTGTGAAGGTATATGGATCCTATTAGGGCTAGATTGCATACATAAATTAAGATTAATGCAAATCGCAATATATACAAATGAGTATAAAAATGTGTATAAAAATGCATATCTGCATATGTATATATGTTCATGGTGATTTACCTATAGAAAGAGACAATAAGTACTTCAAATAGTTCACATAGAAGGTGAATTGGTGCATATCCAATATGAGTGTATATCCCTTTAAATGAGCCAAATGCTTTTTGCTGGGGAAAGAAATGTGATTAAGCAAACTGCTCGGAAGGAGTATGAATATACCTGTGCAAAAAGCTTAATAACTCACATATATTTAATCTTAGACTGCTAGCAAACATCTAGCCCACAAAGTAAAAAGAAATAGTAAGCAATATAAAGAGTTATGTAAATCCGTTTTTTATTAATCAAAAATCAGCATAAGAAGGGCACTTGCCAGGGTCCAATATGGAGGAACAAACCGCTCAATCAATAAAGACCCAATGGTATTTAAATCAGATAGGAGGGGGGCGGCCCCTACCTCTGATGAAGCAGCCAATAGCACTGCGAAACGCGTCAGGCTCCGCCCCCGCCACACGCAATACATTACTGTGGATATAGCAGAGCAGGTGACACACAGGATCGCACAGCAAACAGTGCCATCAGTGAAATAAACTAACCTGCATCTGTTTCTACACAGTGTTTACTACACAAGCATTAGCTGCAAAGAGTAAAACGGTTCCATTGTTGGGCAGAAATAGATAACCTAAACATATAAGAGAATAATTTTTACTGCTGCCTGTGCTTTTATTTTAGCGATTTTATTACTGTCATGGTAACTTTTATATGAATGCAGCTGTGTTCTTTTATTATATTAGTACATTGTCTGTGTATACCTAATTTTATATACTTAAATAAACACTTCTTACACCTATAAACCACTCCACTTGGTCCCTATACACCCCCTGGGCTATTTCCCAAAAAGGTTTGCAGCACCTGCACTTTTTTCTGAGGGAGTTCCAACAGGAGGATACAAGTCTGGAGCAGCAGCTACAAGGACCGGAGACCAACTTTAACACCTGTGCCCTACTGATACCTCATATAAATTAAGGTTACATCACATGAGTGTGCAATCTGTATATCTTTATATAGTGATTTAATTCAACTTAACGATCTGCACTAGGAGTGCCTTCTTTTGCGCTTGTCCACCCTCTATCTTTTTCATATATATATATATATATATATATATATATATATATATATATTACAGTCAGTCAGCTGCTGAGGCAGTACCCCTTAAAGGTACACCCGTTGTACCCTTTAACATGGGAATATATTGGTACCCTTGCAGATTGCACCTTTCACAGGAATATATGTACCTTTGGCGACTAGATTGGACCTCAATGCTATGGCACCATAATATACCCTTAATAAAGTGGTGCAAATTTGGCCTTTTAAGGGTACTCCCGCAGTGACAAGCCCTTTGTACCTCATGATGGCAAATTTGTACTGAACACGGCATATTAAAAGTGCTGTTCCATGAACTTAATTATATTACAATCAATTATGCATTCACCTAAAGTCTACTTGTTCAGACAGTATTACAACAACCACACTGCAGTTTGATAAGTTTGTATAGTGTAGCTAAATAGCAGGTTCTAAGACTGCCACAGGAATTCCTAAAAGAATCAGGCAAATCAGCCAGTTCCAAAAGGAGCTACTCAATAAACTTTCTTTCATGTAATTAGCAAGAGTCCATGAGCTAGTGACATATGGGATATACAATCCTACCAGGAGGGGCAAAGTTTCCCAAACCTCAAAATGCCTATAAATACACCCCTCACCACACCCACAATTCAGTTTTACAAACTTTGCCTCCTATGGAGGTGGTGAAGTAAGTTTGTGCTAAGATTTCTACGTTGATATGCGCTTCTCAGCATTGTTGAAGCCTGATTCCTCTCAGAGTACAGCGAATGTCAGAGGGATGTGAAGGGAGTATCACTTATTTGAATACGATGATTTCCCTAACGGGGGTTGTGACGAACCAAGGTTATCCAACCCTGCGCCAGTCACTTATTTGGCACAGAAAGGGTTTTCAGCCCCCTTTTCTGTCACCTATAGCTCAAATGCTGCCACCACTTAAAATTTATTAAAGGGAAAATCTTAAGGAAAACCCCAGACTTTACACATTAACTCTAGAAATACAATTTAGCAGAAAATAACCTAAAATTATACAGTTCTAATATTCCAGTCTCTTTCAGTAAAGTGGTTCAATTATTAGACAAAGGCCAAACTTAATAAAGGAATTATTTATTATGCCAAAAATATTATGCACAATGCATTAATAATAAAAAGTTGTTACAAATAAAATTACACACGCAAACAGTGTTTTAAAATAAAAAGGAGAAAAACAGAATTGAATACTTTACTAGCTTCAAGATCTGCGCCAGGGGAATGGCAAGAAAATGATGGCTCCTTACTTCTGTACAGCAGCTCCCCTTGTAAGAATGACCCTTATTGTTAAAAACATAAGATCCCTATACTATTTTCCAGAGATCAGGTTGCCTAACCACACCCTCCTGGGCGGGCTAAGAAACCCCCTGTCTTTACAACCTTCAATAGACTAATTTCTTGCCTGAATTTATACAACCCATTATCATTCCTGCTAGGTAAGAAATTTCTATATTTACGTATTTAGAACCTCTTAGTTTTATTGGGAGAACCGGTTTGATATCAAATATGCCATAGGTTGTCATATTTACCTGCCTTTAGGTTATAACAGCTTTAACCCACATATGTACATAATATACCAATGTCCTGTCAGTGACCTGGTCAGTTTTTGTAATGAAGAGCCTGTTTTGCATCAGGCATTCTATTGACAGCTTAAGCCATAAACTTTATCCTGTGTATCTCTGTGACTAAGAGTTTCAGTGACTTTATGACCCAATGCATACACACTAACATTTGGTGGCTATTTAGGGGGTTCTGGCACTTCAAAGAAAATACAAACACAATTCTTCTTGAAAACAAATAACTGTTTTGAGTGCAAGCTACACAGAATTAACTCCTTAGCAGCTGAATCCTGAGATATTTGTGACACCTCCCCCAATAACAGACGCAAAAGGGGGTGGCTACAAGCCACTCCCGATGCGTGTCAAAGGGGACACTCTTCCTGGCGTGACAGACCATCAGCATTACCATGCGTACTGCCCTTTTTATGTTTTATGGTAAACTCATGTTGTTGTAGAGCTAGGCTCCACCTGAGGAGTTTACCATTTGAGCCAGCTACCCTATGTAACCAGTGTAAGGGATTGTGGTCAGTTATCACTGTAAACTGGCGTCCATACAGATAAGGCTGTAGCTTTTGCAAGGCCCAAACTATAGCAAGGCACTCTTTTTCCACAGTGGCATATGCCACTTCTCGCGGGAGTAATTTCCTGCTGAGGTACACAATGGGGTGCTCCTCACCTTTCTTATCCACCTGACTCAGCACAGCCCCTAGCCCATAGTTAGAAGCATCCGTTTGCACTATGAATCTCCTGTGGAAATCAGGGGCCTGTAGTACAGGGGAGGCCGTAAGGGCAATTTTCAGTAAATTAAAAGCCCTGTCACACTCAGGGGTCCATTTGACTGTTAGAGGTAGGCTTTTCTTTGTAAGGTCTGTTAGGGGTTTGGCTATGGTACTATAGTGTGGCACAAACTTTCTATAGTACCCTGCGGTACCCAGGAAGGACATAACCTGTTTCTTTGTCTTAGGGGTGGGCGAGGCCATTATGGCTTCAGTTTTACTGGGCTCGGGGCGCAGTACCCCTCCTCCCACCAGGTGACCCAAGTACTGGACCTCCCCCATGCCCAGCTGACACTTATCTGGTTTTATAGTTAGCCCAGCAGTGGCTATTCGGTCCAATACACTGGCTAAATGTGTGAGGTGTTCCTCCCAGGTATCACTGAACACTGCAATATCATCCAGGTATGCAACAGCTTGCCCCTCTAGCCCCTCCAATAAGTGGTTAACTAGCCGCTGGAATGTGGCAGGGGCCTTTTTCATCCCAAAGGGCATCACTTGGAACTCATATAACCCAAAAGGAGTGATAAAGGCAGATCTCTCTTGTGCTTCTGGGGTCATAGGGATCTGCCAGTATCCTCTGCTGAGATCCATGATACTCAGATACTTGGCCCCTGCTAGCCTGTCCAGTAGCTCATCTATGCGAGGCATAGGATAAGCATCAAATTCAGTCACCAAGTTTAGCTTTCTGTAATCTACACAGAACCTAGTGGTTTTGTCCTTTTTGGGGACTAGTACCACTGGGGAGGCCCAGGGGCTGTGGGACTTACAAATCACTCCAAGCTCTAGCATCTCCTCTATCTCCCTTTTTATGTCAGCACTGACCTGCAAGGATACCCTGTAAGCTGTTTGTCTGAGGGGATGGTGATTCCCAGTATCTACATGATGTGTGACTAGGTGTGTCCTGCCAGGCTTCCCTGTGAACACGCTGTGGTAAGGCCTAAGCACCTCAGACAGCTGATGCCGCTGATCCCCAGTTAAGTGGGCACTAATCTGGGCAGCTTCTAGGGTGTTGTTTTTCCTGGTGGGGGCCAGTAAATCAACAAGAGGGTCAGTCTCATGCTCTTCCCCAGGTAAACTACACACAGTTAACACGTTGGGTTCTCTGTCATAATAAGCTTTTATCATATTTATATGATAGATTTTTTTGCCTTTTACCCTCCTCATCCAGAGACACCACATAGTTCACATCATTCATCCTCTTTAGGATAGTAAATGGACCCTCCCAGGCAGCCTGTAGTTTGTTCTGTATCATGGGTATTAAAACAAGCACTTTCTGTCCCACATCATACACTCTCTCTCTGGCATTCCGGTCATACCACTGCTTCTGCTTAGACTGGGCAGCCTTTAGGTTTTCCTGTACCTCCCCCACTAGGCTATGCATTCTGTCCCTGAACCTTATCACATAGTCTACTACTGAGGTCTTTTGAGCACCCAATTTCCCTTCCCATCCCTCCCTGATCAGATCAAGGGGGCCACGCACTCTGCGTCCATATAGGAGTTCAAAGGGGGAGAAACCAGTGGATTCCTGGGGCACCTCTCTATAAGCAAATAGGAGGTGTGTCAGGTAACGCTCCCAGTCCTTTCCCTGTGACTCCACAAAGGTTTTAAGCATCTGCTTCAGGGTTCCATTAAACCTTTCACACAAGCCATTGGTCTGGGGGTGGTATGGGCTAGTCACTAGGTGTTCTACCTGCACCTTTTTACATAGACTCTGCATCAGGCCAGACATAAATTGCATGCCCTGATCAGTTAGCATTTCCTTAGGGAAACCTACCCTTGCAAAGATACCCAATAAAGCATCAGCCACTTTATCAGCTCTGATAGATGACAGGGCCACTGCCTCTGGGTAGCGGGTCGCATAATCCACTACCGTCAGAATAAATCTTTTCCCTGAACTGCTTGGGATGGCTAGGGGCCCTACTATATCCACAGCCACCCTCTCAAAGGGCTCAGTCACTATGGGGAGGGGAATTAAAGGGGCACGTCCCACCTCTCCAGGTTTCCCCACTTTCTGACATGCAGGACAGGAGCGACAATAATTAGCAACATCAGTACCCATCCCCGGCCAATAAAAGTGATGGGACAACCGGGCTTTAGTTCTCTGTACCCCTAGATGTCCTGCCATTGGAATTTCATGGGCCACTCCCAACAGTTGCGCTCTAAACCGTTTAGGTACCACTAACTGTCTCTCAGTTAGCCAGGGATCCTGTCCCTCCACTGGAATGGACTCCCGGTACAACCTCCCTTTATCCCAGTACACTCTCTCTTTATCAGAATCAGCAGGCAGCTGCCTAGCTAGGTCCCTTAGCTTCTCTAGTGTGGGATCGGTCCCCTGGGCCTGCTGAAAATCCTGACTCTGACCAATTATTAGTGACTGTGCTGTTTGAGGCCCCCCATCTTCCATATCAGTGGTCTCCCCGGGGTCCTCGGGCTGAAGCATCCCCTGCTCCTTAATCTGGGCAGACTGCTGTCGGGTCACCACTGATACAGAGGGGCCCTCCCCCTCTGGCACTACTTTCACACACTTCAGGTACTGAGGGACAATTGGTTCACACACCAACCGACTGTCATTCTCATTCAGCTCTCTCTCTCTCTCTGTCAGTGCATCCTTCCACATGTTCACAGGGCACTACAGACATGTCTGGTTCAGGCAAAGGCTGTGTCCCACACATACACGGCCCCCCTCCCCTTCAGCACATATCTGAGCATAGTTACACATGGTCTCTTGTACATTAGGACCCTTATCTTGTTTACCTAGGTCACAGGTATCATGATCAGGTATATACTGTGAAAATAATCTACCCAAATCAGTACCAAGCAATACATTTGTAGGAATATTATCTGACACTCCCACATCTCTTAACCCTCTTCCTGCTCCCCAATCTAGATATACTCGTACCATAGGCACTGCAGGTTGTACTCCCCCAATCCCTTTTACTGCTAGAGTCTTTCCAGGGATAATGTCCTCCGAGCTAACTAGCTCTGGACGTACAATAGTCACTTCTGCACCCGTGTCTCTTAGCCCTAATGTTACCTTATCTCCAACAGTCACAGGTTGTAGGTTCTCATTGGTACTTTCCTCTGGCCGGGTTACAAACAAAACAGAAGATGATAATCCTGAGGAGCGGCCTCCTCCTGCTGATGCTGAAGGTTTCTTCCTCTCTGGGCAGTTAGTGCTGATGTGACCCATTTTTTGACAAGCAAAACACTTGCGAGTATCTCCCTGCCCAGATGCAGCACCCGCCCCTCCTTTCCCAGAGGGAGCAGACACACTGGATAAAGGCACAGCAGGTTTTGTGAAGGGGGGTCGTGCAGCAGCTCCTTTACAGGTGGATCCCCCCTTAGAAAAGGATTTCCTCCCATTCTCTGGAGACCTGTTAGCGGTGTAAAAATCAGCCAGCTCGCCAGCTTCCAATGCTGTTATGGGCTTCCGATCTAAAACCCATTCTTGAACTCCGGCTGGGCACAGCTGCATAAATTGCTCCTTCACCATCAAATCTTCCAGCTCCTCCATAGTGGCAACTTTTAATCCTCTGACCCACTGTTTAAAGGCTGTCATCAAGTTCCCAACAGCTGTAATATAACTCTCTGACAAACCTTTCTGCAGAGAACGGAATTTCTTTCGGTAAACTTCAGGAGTAAGATTGTATCTCCTCTGTAGTGCAGCTTTAATGGAATCATAGTCCTGATCAAACTCTGGGGGTAGTTCAGCAAACGCCTCCAGTGCAGGACCTTTCAGGCCAGGGGTAAGGTACTTGGCCCACTGCTCCCTTGGCAACTGGAACTGTCTGCAAACTTTCTCAAAGCTACGCAGGAATACATCCACGTCTCCATCTTTCTCCAGGGTGGGAAAATTCTCTGCACGCACTCTGGGAGCAGGTGGGTCTCTAGGTTCACTAACAACAGGGGAGACCGTCCCTCTCTCCAACTGTGCAAGCTGTAGCTGATACTCTCTCTCCGCCTGTCATTCGGCAGCCTGCCTTTCAGCTGCCAGAGACTCTCTTTCATAAAACTTTGTAATCAGTTCCATGCGCAAACTTGCATCCACTGAGCCCATATGTTTAAGTCCAATGGATCCCCAGATCCTGATGAATCACCGCCCACAGCTGCAGACATCTCTCCTGAGACTTCAACTGGTCTGATTTGGCTGTTATCATATTCAACAAGAGCTTGTATTAGTGAATCTTTGTTCTTTGAACGTATTGGAATATCCCACTCCTGGCATAGGAGTATCAGTGCCTCTCTAGATCGCTGCTCGTATGCCTCCATAGCAAAAATAAAATAGAAAAGAAAAACAAAGAATAGGGAAGGGGACTGTTTGCAATGTGTGACTATATAATGCACTGAGTTTTAGCCTTTGGAAATTGTAAGAAACAATTTCTTTTAGTACCGGGATTTTCACACTAGCAAATCCACAAGCACTAAAATCTAATAATAAAAAAATTATCTACAACGCTGCCCACCAATTTGTGACGAACCAAGGTTATCCAACCCTGCGCCAGTCACTTATTTGGCACAGATAGGGTTTTAAGCCCCCTTTTCTGTCACCTATAGCTCAAATGCTGCCACCACTTAAAATTTATTAAAGGGAAAATCTTAAGGAAAACCCCAGACTTTACACATTAACTCTAGAAATACAATTTAGCAGAAAATAACCTAAAATTATACAGTTCTAATATTCCAGTCTCTTTCAGTAAAGTGGTTCAATTATTAGACAAAGGCCAAACTTAATAAAGGAATTATTTATTATGCCAAAAATATTATGCACAATGCATTAATAATAAAAAGTTGTTACAAATAAAATTACACACGCAAACAGTGTTTTAAAATAAAAAGGAGAAAAACAGAATTGAATACTTTACTAGCTTCAAGATCTGCGCCAGGGGAATGGCAAGAAAATGATGGCTCCTTACTTCTGTACAGCAGCTCCCCTTGTAAGAATGACCCTTATTGTTAAAAACATAAGATCCCTATACTATTTTCCAGAGATCAGGTTGCCTAACCACACCCTCCTGGGCGGGCTAAGAAACCCCCTGTCTTTACAACCTTCAATAGACTAATTTCTTGCCTGAATTTATGCAACCCATTATCATTCCTGCTAGGTAAGAAATTTCTATATTTACGTATTTAGAACCTCTTAGTTTTATTGGGAGAACCGGTTTGATATCAAATATGCCATAGGTTGTCATATTTACCTGCCTTTAGGTTATAACAGCTTTAACCCACATATGTACATAATATACCAATGTCCTGTCAGTGACCTGGTCAGTTTTTGTAATGAAGAGCCTGTTTTGCATCAGGCATTCTATTGACAGCTTAAGCCATAAACTTTATCCTGTGTATCTCTGTGACTAAGAGTTTCAGTGACTTTATGACCCAATGCATACACACTAACATTTGGTGGCTATTTAGGGGGTTCTGGCACTTCAAAGAAAATACAAACACAATTCTTCTTGAAAACAAATAACTGTTTTGAGTGCAAGCTACACAGAATTAACTCCTTAGCAGCTGAATCCTGAGATATTTGTGACAGGGGTCTATTTCATAGGTTCTCTGTTATCGGTCGTAGAGATTCATCTCCTACCTCCCTTTTCATATTGACGATATACTCTCAATTTACCATTACCTCTACTAATAACTGTTTTAGTACTGGTTTGGCTATCTGCTATATGTGGATGGGTGTCTTTGGGTAAGTATGTTTTTATTACTTAAGACACTCTCAGCTATGGTTTGGCACTTTATGCAATTTATATAAAGTTCTAAATATATGTATTGTACTTATATTTGCCATGAGTCAGGTTCATGTATTTCCTTCTGCAGACTGTCAGTTTCATATTTGGGAATGTAAACACTTTAAGAAATGTATTTCTTACCTGGGGTTTAGTCTTTTTTTCAATTTGACTACTTTTTGCAATTGTGGGTGTTAGGCCCGCGGGTGCATCACATGCTAGACTTTATTGCGTAATTTTTGGCGCAAACTTTTTTTGGCGTGACAAAATACGTTTATGACGCAACTTCGTCATTTCCGGCGTCATACGTGACGCTGAGACCTTTCACACGGCGGCGTCATTAGTGACGCAAGTGTGTCATTTCCGGTCATTTTTGGCGCCAAAAGAGTTTATGTTACGTTGTGCGTCATACTTGGCGCCAAATTTTTTTTCATTATTTCAATACCCCATTCATGTTTGCCTCCTGCTTTCTTCTCTATCAAGAGGCCTATGCTTTTCCATTTTTTCCCATTCCTGAAACTGTCATTTAAGGGAATAAGATAATTTTGCTTTATATGTTGTTTTTTCTTTTATATTGAGCAAGATGTCCCAATCCGATCCTGTCTCTGAAGTTTCTGCTGGAACATTGCTGCCTGACATCGGTTCTACCAAAGCTAAGTGCATTTGTTGTAAAATTGTAGAAATTATTCCACCGAATGTCATTTGTAATAGTTGCCATGATAAACTTTTACATGCAGATAGTGTTTCCATCAGTAATAGTACATTGCCAGTTGCAGTTCCTTCAACTTCTAATGTGCATGATATACCTGTTAATTTTAAAGAATTTGTTTCTGAATCTATTATGAAGGCTTTGTCTGCATTTCCACCTTCTAATAAACGTAAAAAGGTCTTTTAAAACTTCTCATTTAGCTGATGAAATTTCAAATGACCAACAACATAATAATTCATCCTCTTCTGATGAGGATCTATCTGTAACAGAAGATCCTTCCTCAGATATTGACACTGACAAATCTACTTATTTATTTAAAATATAGTACATGCGTTCTTTATTAAAAGAGGTGTTAATTACTTTGGATATTGAGGTAACCAGTCCTATTGACGTTCAGTCTAATAAACGTTTAAATGCTGTTTTTAAACCTCCTGTGGTTTCCCCAGGTGTTTTTCCCATTCCTGAGGCTATTTCTGATATGATTTCTAGGGAATGGAATAAGCCAGGTACTTCCTTTATTCCTTCTTCAAGGTTTAAGAGATTGTATCCTTTACCAGCAAAATCTATAGAGTTTTGGGAAAAGATCCTCAAAGTTGATGGGGCTATTTCTACTCTTGCTAAACGTACCACTATTCCTATGGAAGATAGCACTTCCTTTAAGGATCCTTTAGATAGGAAGCTTGAATCTTATCTAAGGAAGGCCTATTTATATTCAGGTCATCTTCTCAGACCTGCTATTTCTTTGGGTGATGTTGCCGCTGCATCAACTTTCTGGTTGGAAAATTTAGCGCAACATGAATTGGATTCTGACATATCTAGCATTGTTCGCTTGCTGCAACATGCTAATCATTTTATTTGTGATGCCATTTTTGATATTATTAAAATTGATGTTAGATCCATGTCTTTAGCTGTATTAGCTAGAAGAGCTTTGTGGCTTAAATCTTGGAATGCTGATATGACATCTAAATCTAGATTACTATCTCTTTCTTTCCAAGGTAATAATTTATTTGGTTCTCAGTTGTATTCTATTATTTCAACTATCACTGGAGGAAAAGGAGTTTTTTTGCCTCAGGATAAAAAACATAAGGGTAAATCTAAGGCTTCTAACCGTTTTCGTTCCTTTCGTCAGAATAAGGAACAAACACTCAATCCTCCTCCCAAGGAATCTGCTTCCAGTTGGAAGCCTTCCTCAAATTGGAATAAATCCAAGCCATTTAGGAAACCAAAGTCTGCCCCTAAGTCCGCATGAAGGTGCAGCCCTCATTCCAGCTCAGCTGGTAGGGGGCAGATTAAGGTTTTTCAAGGATTTTTGGATAAAATCTGTCCAAAATCTTTGGATTCAGAGCATTGTCTCTCAAGGGTATCGAATAGGATTTTTTCTCTCACACATTCCTGTAAATCCAGTAAAAGCTCAGGCTTTTCTGAAGTGTGTTTCAGACCTGGAGTCTTCAGGGGTAATCATGCCAGTTCCTCTTCAGGAACAAGGTTTGGGGTTTTATTCAAACCTATTCATTGTACCAAAGATGGAAAATTTGTTCAGACCAGTTCTGGATCTGAAAATTTTGAATCATATGTAAGAGTACCAACTTTCAAGATGGTGACTATAAGGACTATTCTGCCTTTTGTTCAGCAAGGACATTATATGTCCACAATAGACTTGCAGGATGCATACCTTCATATTCTGATTCATCCAGAACACTATCAGTTTCTGAGATTCTCTTTTCTAGACAAGCATTACCAATTTGTTGCACTTCCATTTGGCCTAGCAACAGCTCCAAGAATCTTTTCAAAGGTTCTGGGTGCCCTACTATCTGTAATCAGAGAACAGGGTATTGCGGTGTTTCCTTATTTGGACGATATCTTGGTACTAGCTCAGTCTTTACATACTGCAGAATCTCACACGAATCAACTAGTGTTGTTTCTTCGGAAACATGGTTGGAGGATCAATTTACCAAAAAGTTTCTTGATTCCTCAGACAAGGGTCACCTTTTTAGACTTCCAGATAGATTCAGTGTCCATGACTCTGTCTCTAACAGACAAGAGACGTTTAAAATTGGTTGCAGCCTGCCGGCACCTTCAGTCTCAGTCATTCCCTTCAGTGGCTATGTTCATGGAAGTTTTAGGTCTCATGACTGCAGCATCGGACGCAATCCCCTTTGCTCGTTTTCACATGAGACCTCTACAGCTTTGTATGCTGAATCAATGGTGCAGGGATTATACAAAGATATCACAATTAATATCCTTGAATCCCAATGTACGACACTCTCTGACATGGTGGATAGATCACCATCGTTTGGTTCAAGGGGCTTCTTTTGTTCGCCCAACCTGGACTGTGATCACAACAGATGCGAGTCTTTCAGGTTGGGGAGCTGTTTGGGGGTCTCTGACAGCACAAGGGGTTTGGAAATCTCAAGATGCGAGATTACCAATAAATATTTTAGAACTCTGTGCAATTTTCAGGGCTCTTCAGTTCTGGCCTCTACTAAAGAGAGAACCGTTCATTTGTTTTCAGACAGACAATATCACAACTGTGGCTTATGTCAATCATCAGGGTGGGACTCACAGTCCCCAAGCTATGAAAGAAGTATCTTGGATACTTGCTTGGGCGGAATCCAGCTCCTGTCTAATCTCTGCGGTGCATATCCCAGGTGTAGACAATTGGGAGGCGGATTATCTCAGCCGCCAGACTTTACATCCAGGGGAGTGGTCTCTCCATCCAGATGTGTTTTCTCAAATTGTTCAGATGTGGGGGCTTCCAGAGATAGATCTCATGGCCTCTCACCTAAACAAGAAACTTCCCAGATACCTGTCCAGGTCCAGGGATGTTCAGGCGGAAGCAGTGGATGCGCTGACACTTCCTTGGTGTTATCAACCTGCTTACATCTTCCCGCCTCTAGTTCTCCTTCCAAGAGTGATTTCCAAAATCATCATGGAACAGTCTTTTGTGTTGCTGGTGGCTCCAGCATGGCCACACAGGTTTTGGTATGCAGATCTGGTTCGGATGTCCAGTTGCCCACCATGGCCACTTCCGTTACGGCCGGACCTACTATCTCAAGGTCCGTTTTTTCCATCAGGATCTCAAATCATTACATTTGAAGGTATGGAAATTGAACGCTTAGTTCTAAGTTATAGAGGTTTCTTGTACTCAGTGATTAATACTATGTTACAAGCTTGTAAATCTGTCTCTAGAAAGATTTATTATAGAGTTTAGAAGATTTACATTTCATGGTGTTCTCATAAATTCTCCTGGCATTCTTTTAGAATTCCTAGAATTTTGCAGTTTCTTCAGGATGGTTTGGATAAGGGTTTGTCTGCAAGTTCCTTGAAAGGACAAATCTCCGCTCTTTCTGTTTTATTTCACGGAAAGATTGCTATACTTCCTGATATACACTGTTTTGTACAGGCTTTAGTTCGTATTAAGCCTGTCATTAAGTCAATTTCTCCTCCTTGGAGTCTTAATTTGGTTTTGAGGGCTTTACAAGCTCCTCCTTTTGAACCTATGCATTCTTTGGACATTAAACTACTTTCTTGGAAAGTATTGTTCCTTTTGGCTATCTCTTCTGCTAGAAGAGTTTCTGAGCTATCTGCTCTTTCTTGTGAGTCTCCTTGGAGAGATCCTTACATTCTTTGGATGTGGTAAGAGCTTTGAAATATTATGTGGAAGCTACTAAACATTTCAGGAAGACTTCTAGTCTATTTGTTTTATTTTCTGGTCCTAGGAAAGGTCAGAAAGCTTCTGCTATTTCCTTGGCTTCTTGGTAGAAACTTTTGATTCATCAAGCTTATTTGGAGTCGGGTCAAACCCCGCCTCAGAGAATTATAGCTCATTCTACTAGATCAGTCTCTACTTCATGGGCTTTTAAGAATGAAGCTTCAGTTGATCAGATTTGCAAAGCAGCCACTTGGTCCTCTTTGCATACATTTACTAAATTCTACCATTTTGATGTTTTTGCTTCTTCGGAAGCAGTTTTTGGTAGAAAAGTTCTTCAGGCAGCTGTTTCAGTTTGATTCTTCTGCTTTTTGATTTAAGTTTTTTTCTTTCAAAAGTGAAAATAAACTTATTTTTGGGTTGTGGATTATTTTCTCAGTGGAATATGGCTGTTTTTATTTTATTCCCTCCCTCTCTAGTGACTCTTGAGTGGAAGACTCCACATCTTGGGTATTGATATCCCATATGTCACTAGCTCATGGACTCTTGCCAATTACATGAAAGAAAACATAATTTATGTAAGAACTTACCTGATAAATTCATTTCTTTCATATTGGCAAGAGTCCATGAGGCCCACCCTTTTTATGCTGGTTATGATTTTTTGTATAAAGCACAATTATTTCCAAATTTCCTTTGTTGATGCTTTCTACTCCTTTCTTTATCACCCCACTGCTTGGCTATTCGTTAAACTGAATTGTGGGTGTGGTGAGGGGTGTATTTATAGGCATTTTGAGGTTTGGGAAACTTTGCCCCTCCTGGTAGGATTGTATATCCCATATGTCACTAGCTCATGGACTCTTGCCAATATGAAAGAAATGAATTTATCAGGTAAGTTCTTAAATAAATTATGTTATTTCACTCTGTACTAGACTCTAACAAAACCCCATTTAACTTTAACTTAGGGCGACACACCACTTGAAACATAAATATATATTGAAAACATATAGAAAACAACATAATAATAAAAAATAACTTTAACGAAAGTAAGGGGGATTCAGGGGAGGGATAAACAATGAAACTCACAACCATACATTGAATTTTCACTCTATGCAAAATATATGCAAATTAGTCTATTTGTCCTGTATACATTTTGGTGATGAACCAACTACCAATAGATGGAGCTGTGTTACACATGTCAAGGAACTTTCAACCAATAGATGGCGCTATGGCATGTTACACAATGTCCATGTATGTGACTGGGGAATGGTTACAATTTTTTTTTTTAAATGGTTCTTAAACAGCTCTTGTTTATTTTATAGAACTTAACATTATATTTTTTCTTTGTAATTTAAGTTAATATATTTGCTTTGTTTATGAGTTATCATCTTGATGCTTTAAATACAGTATAAGCATTAAAATGTTAATTGCTTGTGTGCTATTTAGAACCAGCAACACAGTGTCATTAAAGATATTGGTCATTATGTCTTTTTTTGTTACTTTGCCTACCTCTTGCATATTGCCAACAACCATTGAACATTAATTATTTTGCTGTATAACATGTATGTTGAATTCATTTTTGGTGATTGCCAGTTATGTGTTCATTGAATAAGTGAGGTGCACAAATTATATGAACCTGCAGGGGTTGGCAGCCTTAACCACCCATCCCCCTTAACCTTTTAGTCACACAAGTGATTGTACCTTTTTTGGGAATTAAAAGGTACAGACATGGACCCTTTGACCATATTTTTGTACCGTATTTACCCCTAAATGGTACATTTTAGTTCCTTAAGGGGTAATTATGATCCATTGAGGGTACAACCACAGCAGTTGTACCCCAAGTGTTAACAGACTGCAACCGTACCCTTTATTCTGACAGTGTATATGTGTATATATATATATATATATATATATATATATATATATATATACACCCCCCCACACACACACACATATTTAGACATGTATAAGTATGTATCTCAATTTTAAAGCCCTTTTGCCTCCCTTTCATTCCTAACACCTGAGACCTCATATCTTCGAGCTCTTATAACTTTTTTGTGCAACAATTGTTTAAAATAAATTTTTATTATATTGTGTTATGAGTGTAACGATACATTACAATGTATTTTTGATGCGTTTTGTGACATTTTCTTTGTTTTGTGAAATGGTTAACCAGAGCTCCGGGGTCATGGTAATTATTCTAACGTAAATCACATTTACTTGTAATACAAGCGGTAAACCCGACGCATGCAAACACCCCCAGTAAACCCCTTTTCGCTCACACGTACCTGTTAGTGCTCCATTCATAATCTGGACCTTAGTTATATATAGTGAAAATATTTTTGCAATGAACATGATTTATTTGCCCACTTTTCCTGTTGGTTAAGCCTTCATGTTCACAAGCAGTTCTTGTGAACTGCTGGTGCAGTGCCGCCCCTGCAGATTCGTGGCCAATGGGCCGCTAGCAGGGGGTGTCGGGTTGATTTCTGTCCGTGGCCTCAGAGCAGGCAGACAGGTTATGGAGCAGCGGCCCCATTATCTTAGCTCTCAATATTTACACAGTGAGACCAGTACTTAGAGAGTACAATGCAACATTAACATTTTAGTATACCTCTGTGCAACCCACAACTGTAAGCGTGATTGTTTTTTCTTAACATCATTGTTTACATAGCTTTTTTTATAGCCAGTACTTAAAGGTATTTGAAACCCAAAAATTCTCTTTTGTGATTCAGACAGAGCATAAAAGTTTAAAAAAAGATTTCATTTTATTTCTATTATCAAATTTGCTTCTTTCTATATTGAAGAGATTCCTAGGTTGGAGTTTAGAGCACTAAAAGGCAGGAAATAGTGCTGCCTATTCTGCCTCCCTAACAGAGCTGTGAGATGTGGGTCCCTGAGACTATCTGCTAAGTCTGTATTGACCAGTAATCACACAATAAAGGTTCAGCAGATAGAGTCAACTCAGCAAAACTGACATGTAGAAGGGTATCTCAGTTGAATTATTTATTATTCAGAAATTATTATGTACAGAAATGCAGGTGAAAAGACAGTAGTTCTTGACACAAAATGGCTCTTACATAACCAGTAAAACTAACAGTACTTGCATGAACAAGAAGGGAGGAGCTAACTGAATACTGTTAGAGTAAGGAAGCCCAACAGGGACAAAATACCTATGAAATAATAGGAGTCAGCAACAAACAGAAGATTCAACAAAGAACACAAAAAATAGAAAAATAAAACCTGAGTCATGGGGCATGATACTCCTGTCTGAAATCTTTAGATTTCAAAATAAACTCTAATATTGTAACTATTAATGTCCTCATAAGAGTCCAAATGTTGGAACCTGGAAGACAGAAAGAGAAATAATACAATATTACAACTATATAAACTATATGAACAATAAACTTGAGTAGAAAGTTTTAAGGTTTTGAGGCTTGAAGGTGTGCCATAGTTCAAGATGACAGGAATAATAACACATAAAACCAATCTTCAGGCTGGGGAAGCCGTACTAGGCCAAAACTAGACATGTGCGATTCGTTTCGGATCGATTCGGAAATTCTGCCGAATTCGTTAAATTCAGAGATTCGGATCGATTTGAATTTCCAAATTGAAATAGTGCCGAATCTACCGAATAAATCCGAATTAGTTCTGATTTATTCGGTAGATTCGGATGGCCATGGATTACACTAGTATTGTACAGTATATTAGGTTATATCACTCTGCTATGGGTTACACCTAATATACAGCATATCCCACCTAACACATACCGAAATTGCGAATTTCCGAATCCAGACAAATTTATTCGAATCCGAAACGAATACGAAATTAATTCATTCGAATGTTTCCGAATTCTAATCGATCTGAACCGAAATTCGAAAAAATCCGAATCGATCTGAACCAAATCAAATTTTTCGATCATGCACAAGTCTAGTCAAAACTTCCATCAACCCATATTGTAATCCAAGGTGGTTAGAATGTTCCAAGAAGATGAAGTATCTTGAATGACACTGCTGGAGGTCCATGGAGAAGCTTCCTGCCAAGATATGTGACCTTTGGCAGAGAGAGTACTAGTTCGGTGATTGGCTGGAAGAAACAATGTACAACACCTCTCCTAGACACCTTGACCTCTACCTTACAGTTTTTTCCATCATCACTAGGCATGACCTGAGTGACAAAACCCATCTGCCATTTGTTGTGATGTGCCTTATTCTCTTTTAAAAGGATGAGGTCCCCTACCTGGAGGTTAGGTTTGGACATCTGCCACTTGTGACGGCTCTGGAGCATGTGTAAGTATTCCTTCTTCCAACAACGCTGGAATACATTAGACAGATGTTGTACCTGCATCCACTGGCATCTGAAAATATTGCTTTCATTACCTTCTCTGGCTTTCTCTTCAGGGTGTGCACTTTAAAGAGGAAACTCTAGCAGCTACTTGCTGTAAATTGTTAGGTAGCTTCTCTTTTGGAGAACGGAAAGGTAGAGGTGCTACCCAGCTGTTGGCATCATCCTGAGAGAGCTCTCTATACATAAGTCTGAGAAATTCCCTGTCTTCTCTTGTGAGTGCCAGTTTGTTGTCATCACTGGATGAATTGAGCACCATTGTTGCAGGACTGTCGCTGGACTGAAAGGCGTTCATGTTGCTTTGGTTGTTACACTGTGTTTTACTGTCGTTCAATATCTCTTTCACACAGTAGTGAAGTGGGCATGGTTCAAGACAGGTGTTGCAACCATCTGCCAAGATGTGTATTTTGAAGGAAGAGATCTTCGTAGGTATCTTTATTTTGCCTATACAGATGTTGTCTATGATAACCCAACCTAGATCAAGGCATTGGGCAAATGGAGCATCATGTGGTCCATTAATTTGTCAATGTACCTTATGTACTCTGAGCATGTCTCTGCCCAGAGGAAGCAGGATATCTGTGTTCTTGTCAAGGGCTGGAATCCCTTTAGCAATAGCCCTTAGATGAGAATGGTAATGAGCAGCCTTTGGTGTAGGGATCTCTTCTTTGTTAGATGGGATCTGGTTGCACTCGACAAATGTTGGTAAGGATAACTCTAGATTTTCCCAGAGAGAAGCTACTACAAGTCCACTGGCTTTCTTCCAGAGACCTCTGTAATGCTACTACATGTACCCAAAGTATAAGGGTAGGCATCTCCCTTTAAGTTGCAAAGATCAGAGAGTTCTGATCTTGTGAGCAATCAATTGCTCTGATCGTCGAGGATGGCATATGCCTTAACAGCTTTTTCTGGATCACCTTTGGGGTATACATTAACTAAACATATTTTAGCACAGGACTTGTCACAAAGGTCTTTTCCACAGATTTCTGTACAGGAAGAAGACACTGTGTAACTATTTGATCTGTAGCCTCCCCGTTGTGCTTTGTCACAGGAAGGGAGTCTGCTGAAGATGCAGGGATGTACTGAGATGGATGCAGCGCCTGTACATGATCCTCACAATCGCACTCTATGCACTTGATAGGTACCTTACAGTCCTTGGTAAAATGCTGAGTGGAAGCACAACATCTGAAATGCACCCCATATGTCTTTAGGAGTTCTATGTGCTCCTCGAGCGGTTTGTTTCTAAAGCCGATGCACTTTTTGAGGGGATGTGGCTTCTTATGAATAGGACATAGGCGGTTAGGATTCTCAATCTTTTCACCCTGTTTGCTCTGATCTGAATTAGGAGGGGGAAGGACATTAGTCTTTTTCCACTGATACAGGACCCCTGCAGTTTCTGAGATTAGAGAGCAGGTTTCCGTATGTCTGAGGAGGGGGGCCAAGGGAGAATGGAGGAAAGGAGACTTAATTCTCTTTTTTATACTTTGACCCAAGCGCAGCCCATTTTTCCTGAAGATTATATAGCAGCTTGGAAACTATTGGGTTTACCCCACGAGCAGTGTCCAGATAGCTTAGGCCAGGTAGGTCTGCTTTAGCCAGCTGGAGCTCTAAAAGAAGCTCACTGAGTTCCAAGAGTTTTTGGTTGTCCTTGCCGGATATTTTTGGGAAATTCTGCAGTCGTTTAAGCAAAGCATTTTCTATGGCTTCGGGGCTGCCAAAGCTTTGTTCTATTCTTTGCCAATCAGCATTGAGGCCTACTGTTGGGTTATCGATGTGGACAGCTCTGAGTCTTTTCACACGTTCTGTAGTCTGTGGGCCCAGCCACCTGATCAGCAGGTCAAGCTCCTCAGCAAGGGTAATGCCAAGGTCGCTAATCACATTTCTGAAGGCACTTTTCCAGCTTCTATAATTTTCAGGGTGGTCGTAAAACTTTGAAAGGCCGGTCTTGGTAAGCTCACGGCGAACCATGTACCTTGCAAACTTTGACATTTCTGATTTCTCTGACTTTGAGCAGGGAATTAGAGATTGAAAGGTGTGGATCATCTTGCTTGTGGTATTCTAGTTAGGTGGCATAGGGTAGTATGGGGTGGCATAGGTATTTAGCCCTGGAGTCCGTTTAAAGTTTACAGACCTTGTCAAGCATGGGTTTGAAGCTGTATGAAATGTTGGTGGGTTAGCTTGCGTCTGGGTTTGTTGGTGCACAAAGGTGTGTGAAGAAAGGTCAGGGTGTTTAGTGGGTAGTGCGTTGTACTGACCTTGGACACAGGGTGCTGCTGAAGAGTCTGTGCCCTGTAGCTTTAGAGGAATTTCTCTGTCAGGAACATTTGAGGCAATCAGCGGTTCATTATTTTGGTTTAGTACATAGTCTCTGGTGCTCTTAAGGGGAGCCTCGGTATCCATGTCACTTAAGCCGGTGCTGTCTCTCTCACTGCCACTGGCGGCTTCTTCTAGAACCCTTAGTGTTGCCATGGCTGTGGCGTGCTCACATTGTTTCTCTAGAGCTTCTATTTCTGCTCTTTCCTTAGCTGCTGCTGCTTCTTCCATTACAGATTTTCGTTGCGCAAAGGCCGCCTGTATCTTGGTAGCCTCTGATTTTGCATGGGCTTGAATAAGCTGTTGGCTGAGTGATGAACTCATTGGATATTGTGAGGATTTTGACCTTTTGGAATCCCAACGTCTTGAAAGCTTGCTAGGTTCAGAAGTGTGGGAAACAGTCTCTTGGAGTTGAGCAATTCTTGTTTCCGCCTTTACTATGGCCTGATGTACTAAATTGTCTCTTTCTAAATTAAGGCATTGCAATTCTTTTATTTCTTTTAAAGCTTCTTCAGAGTTTATCTTCTCTAAATTAGAGACATAAATTTGTGCACAAGATATTGTGTATGAGCTGTAGAAAGCTGTCCTAGAGCTCCCTTTAGTGATGACGTATCACAAATGGACTGTGTGATGGTGTCAACATGACTGATTACTTGTTCCCAAAGACGTTTCATTTGTTGCAATATTTCACAGTTTATGTCCTTAAGCGTTTCAATGATCTTCCAAGTAGGTTTTGTGCTGCGTTTGCTTTTATCTAGATTGGAATCTATAGTCTTTGTCTAAAACATGTTGCTTTTCCTGTGGTGATAGTGAGCTTCTTCTCTCTGCCATGCCTTACACAGATGAGGATGGTTAGAAAGGAGCTGTTGAGTAGCTGGCTGGATAATGGACTCTGTGTGGCAGAGATATAACTAATTTACACAGGCCCCCATTCTGCAGCTGTAGCTGTCTTGATCTGTGTGATGCAGTTAGAATATCTGTTCACTGTTTCACACTGCAGGTTGCTTTAGTGTTGCTAGCAGTTGTAAATGTCTTTTCACTATTCTGCCTCCCTAACAGAGCTGTGAGATTGGGGTTCCTGAGAATATCTGCTAAGTCTGTATTGACCAGTACTCACACAATGAAGGTTCAGCAGACAGCGTCAACTCAGCAAAACTGACATGTAGAATCTATCTATCTATTGGGTACTTATAGAGTGCAAACTAATCACCCATGAGGGTCTCAAGGTGCTAAGGGAAAGCAGATAGGAGGAGGGGGGGAAGGGGATGAGCGTCCAGATGAAGAGCCAGGTTTTGAGGTCCTTTCTGAACTTTGTAAGGGAGATGGATTGTCTGAGGTGCAGTGGGAGGGTGTTCCATGTCTTTGCTGCCATGTGGGAGAAGGTTCTTCCGCCCGCTTTGGATTTGCTGATGCGGGGGATGACTGTGAGTGCTTGGTCGGCCGATCGGAGTTGTCTGGCGGGGCTGTAGAAATTTACACGGTAATTGATGTGTTCGGGTCCGATGTTGTTTAGGGCCTTGAACGTGTGGCTAATGAGCTTGAAGGTGATTCTCTTGTTGATGGGGAGCCAGTGAAGGTTCCTTAGGTGTTCGGTGTTGTGGCATTGGCTAGGGATGTTGAGGATGCGTCTGGCTGAGGTGTTCTGGATACATTGGAGTCTCTTTTGGAGTTTGATGGTGGAGCCTGCGTAGAGTGCGTTGCCGTAGTCCAACTGGCTGCTGATGAGGGCTTGGATGACTGTTTTCTTGGTTTCGGTAGGGATCCACTTGAAGATTTTTCGTAGCAGGTGGAGAATGTGGAAGCATGTTGAGGTGATGGCATTGATTTGTCAGTCCATGGAGAGTGAAGAGTCCAGGATGAAGCCTAGATTTCGTGCATGGGCAGATTGGGTTGGAGGGTGACCGAGGGCTGTGGGCCACCAGGAGTCATCCCATGCGGATTTGTTGGGTCCAAGGAGGAGGATTTCGGTTTTGTCAGTGTTCAGTTTGAGCCAGTTGTCATTCATCCAGGCGGCGACTGCTGTCAGGCCTTCGTGGATGTTCCTTTTGGCTGTGGTGGGATCTCGGGTGAGATGATTAACTGGGTGTCGTCAGTGTAGGAGACGATGTTGAGGTCATGGCGTCGGACAATGGTGGCAAGAGGGGCCATGTAGATGTTGAAGAGGGTGGGGCTCAGCAAAGAGCCTTGCGGTACACCACAGTTGACTAGCCTGGGTTTGGAGAAGGGTGGGAGTCTGACTTTCTGGGTCCTGCCCGTGAGGAAGGAGGTGATCCATTCCACGTCTTTGCTGCGGATGCCGGTGTCATGTAGGCGGGTGCGGAAGGTGCTTTGGTCAACATTGTCGAATGCTGAGAGGTCTAGGAGGATGAGAGTGGAGGTTTCTTCTCGGTCGAGCATGGCGTGGATGATGTTTGTGGCGACCAGGAGGGCGGTTTCGGGGTTGTGGTTGCTTCTGAAACCGGATTGGGAATGGTCCAGGGTGTGGTTGGCCTCAATGTGGTCAATAAGTTGCAAGTTGATGGACTTCTCTATGACTTTGGTCGGGAAGGGGAGTAGAGAGATGGGGCGGTAGTTATTTGGGTATTTCAGTTGAATTCTTTATTATTCAGGCTGGCAATCCTTGTAAAATCTCTTTTGTGATTCAGACAGAGCATAAAAGTTTAAAAAAAAGATTTCAATTTATTTCTACTGTCAAATGTGGTTCTTTCCCATGGTAATCTATATTGAAGAGATTCCTAGGTAGGAGTTTTGAGCAATAAATGGCAGGAAATAGTGCTGCCTATTCTGCCTCCCTAACAGAGTTGTGAGATGTGGGTTCCTGAGACTATCTGCTAAGTCTGTATTGACCAGTACTAACCCAATGTAGGTTAAGCAGACAGAGTGAACTCAGCAAAACTGACATGTAGAAGGGTATCTCAGTTGAATTCTTTATTATTCAGAGTGACAAACCTTGTAAATATGCACAGAAATGCAGGTGAAAAGACAGTAGTTCTTACTAGCATGATACACAAAATGGCTCTTACATAACCAGTAAAACTAACAGTACTTGCATAAAAAGAAGGGAGGAGCTAACTGGATACAGTTAGAGTAAGGAACTCCAACAGGGACAAAATACCTATGAAATAATAGGAGTCAGCAGCAAACAGCAGATTCAACACAGAACACAAAAATGACACTGACATCTTGTACTTGCAAATTTGCTGAAATATAGTGCTCCAGGCATGTGCAAGCTCCTGAGCTTACATCTCTGCCTTCAACAAAAGACACAGAGTACAAAGAAGAAAAATGTAATAATAGAAGTAAAATAAAAGTTGTTTAAAATTCCATGCTCTGTCTGCATCATGATAGAGTTTTAGGTTTTATATCCCTTTAAGTATTGAAATTGTCAGTTTAAGTGGGAAAACAGGCAAACGTATCTATTTCAAATGACAAAATCAAGATAGAAGAGCTATCTGTAAACTGTTTAATACACTCCAGCAGATAAAATGGATCTTTGGGAACATATTATATACGAGAACAAAATCACAGTACACTTTCCTTTTAATTCCAAGTTTGGCACCTCCTCCGTCGTCATGGATTCTACACAGATGTTTTGTGCTCTAGTTTGCTTGTCAATCAAGCTGTTTCATGAGAGTGGAAGTGTTCACTTAGCGCCTACTACTTAAAGGGACCCTTAGCTCTGATAAATGACCCCTAGTGGTCAGAAACGTTTATGGAAAATCAGAAAAAATCAAAGCGCCAGCTGACCGGCAGGGTTCAAAATATAAAACCAAATCCTTTACAACTTGATATAGATAAAGAATTTTATTTAAAACAATCTTCTAGACACAGCTTTTAAAACAATTTTTAAAACAGTCTTCTGAACACAACTAGTGTTTCTTGGACAAATGCCATACAAATTACGGTGTACATTCAGTATGTTATCTTACATGGATCCACATATTAACATTTAGAAATTGTAATAAAAACACTCAGAATAGACAATAAAACAAACAATCCTATAACAGTGTCAGCTGCTATAGTTATACAGTTTGAACCAGACCGGTAATTTGTATCTCTAATGCGGTTATCTTGATGTTGCTTTACTATGTACTGGGCGGGTTACCTGCTAAAGTCCCCACACAGTTAGAACCAGAGCGGTAATATCTATCTTGAACTATAATGCAGTTCTCTTGTGTATTTACTGAACGGTTTAAGAATTGGGTTGTGGCCCCAACTCGTAATGATTCCTTGTGTGCTGGAAAAGGTGACCGATCTACTGTACCTCATACGAGGTTCAGTGACCGTTTTCCGCTAGCGGAATGGGATGAATATTTGTGCTGGATACAAGCAGACTATGTGAGGGTAAATCAAAATGTTGGCTTGTGAAATAAAAAAATCAAAATGAAGAAATTCGATTGGTGCTATTATACAGTCCCAAATACAAAAATAAGTGAAAATGAGAAAACACTGTTAAACGATGCTACAAAACGAAAAATTCAAAAATATGCAATTGAAAAAATGCGACTAAAAAAAAAACACACATAAAAACAATGATAGTCTCCCAAATGGTTGCATGTGTATCAGTGAGATGTGCAAATCAGTTAATGCCGAATCATCAAATTCCACTAGTGACCAGCATAATAACAGCCGAATAAACAAACATAAATAGGTGTAAGAAAATAGTCAATAACAAAGTGCTCCAGGTGAGAAATGTGGATAATATTCCTCTTTCTGTGGTAAAACAGTCTATGTGAAGTATTATTCCCTGTAGCGGGGATTGGGCTTCAACGTCAATAGGCAGTTGACAGCTCCAGCATTACCCAGGTGTTTAATCCTTCTGCCTAAAGAAATAGTAATAGTGCAGATTGTTTTTCAAACAAATGTATAAATTGGATTGCTACTCACCAGTCGACGCGTTTCGGTCAAACATAGACCTTTTTCAAGACTGGTTTCATGTAGATTTCAGGGTCTTTAAATACCCCCTACTAAAATTGCCTGTATCATGATCTCGGAAAGAAATTCCTAGCAGTTCCGGTTCATTGGGCTTAGAATATTTATCATCTTTATACATTCGTTTCTATTAAATAATAAGTCTGATTTTGCAATGTAGTATCTTATTTATTAGTATAATGTAAAAATAAATGATTCATTTACTTCTAATGTGTTAACTCCGATATTCCACTAATCTTATTGGTTCACGCGTTATCCCTTTCTTATTGGTTCAAAACAATGGAGGTGTGCACAGTATACCGAGCCTTATTGGCTCATAATTTAATATGTGTGAAGGAGGATATTTCAAGTTACAGCCCACTCTCTTTGCTATTATTGGCTGTTCTTTTCTAACGTAATGTGTTACTCCTATTGATTCCAATAGTGCTGTATATTATTACCTTCCAGTCAGATGTGTGCTATAAAGGAGAGGAACATATAATTTACAGCTATCTGATTAGCCTGATGTAATATGTTACTCCTATTGATCGCATCTTGGATACAGTGCTGTATATTATTACCTTCCAGTCGAATGTGTGCTATAAAGGAGAGGAACATATAATTTACGGCTATCTAATTAGCCTGATGTCTAATTTATAGCCGAAATCCCAATTATGTATAGGCTAATCAGATAGCCGTAAATTATATGTTTCTCTCCTTTATTGCACACATTCTGCAGGAAGGTAATAACATACAGCACTATATCCAAGATGCGATCAGTAGGAATAACACATTACATCAGGCTAATCAGATAGCCATAAATTATATGTTCCTCTCCTTTATTGCACACATTCTGCAGGAAGGTAATGACATACAGCACTGTATCCAAGATGCGATCAATAGGAGTAACACATTACATCAGGCTAATTAGATAGCCGTAAATTATATGTTCCTCTCCATTATAGCACACATTCGACTGGAAGGTAATAATATACAGCACTGTATCCAAGATGTGATCAATAGGAGTAACATATTACATCAGGCTAATCAGATAGCTGTAAATTATATGTTCCTCTCCTTTATAGCACACATCTGACTGGAAGGTAATAATATACAGCACTTTACTCAAGATGGAATAAATAGGAGTAACACATTACGTTAGAAAAGAACAGCCAATAATAGCAAAGAGAGTGGGCTGTAACTTGAAATATCCTCCTTCACACATATTAAATTATGAGCCAATAAGGCTCGGTATACTGTGCACACCTCCATTGTTTTGAACCAATAAGAAAGGGATAACTCGTGAACCAATAAGATTAGTGGAATATCGGAGTTAACACATTAGAAGTAAATGAATCATTTATTTTTACATTATACTAATAAATAAGATACTACATTGCAAAATCAGACTTATTATTTAATAGAAACGAATGTATAAAGATGATAAATATTCTAAGCCCAATGAACCGGAACTGCTAGGAATTTCTTTCCGAGATCATGATACAGGCAATTTTAGTAGGGGGTATTTAAAGACCCTGAAATCTACATGAAACCAGTCTTGAAAAAGGTCTATGTTTGACCGAAACGCGTCGACTGGTGAGTAGCAATCCAATTTATACATTTGTTTGAAAAACAATCTGCACTATTACTATTTCTTTAGGCAGAAGGATTAAACACCTGGGTAACGCTGGAGCTGTCAACTGCCGATTGACGTTGAAGCCCAATCCCCGCTACAGGGAATAATACTTCACATAGACTGTTTTACCACAGAAAGAGGAATATTATCCACATTTTTCACCTGGAGCACTTTGTTATTGACTATTTTCTTACACCTATTTATGTTTGTTTATTCGGCTGTTATTATGCTGGTCACTAGTGGAATTTGATGATTCGGCATTAACTGATTTGCACAGCTCACTGATACACACGCAACCATTTGGGAGACTATCATTGTTTTTATGTGTGTTTTTTTTTTAGTCACATTTTTTCAATCGGATATTTTTGAATTTTTTGTTTTTAAGCATCGTTTAACAGTGTTTTCTCATTTTCACTTATTTTTGTATTTGGGACTGTATAATAGCACCAATTGAATTTCTTCATTTTGATTTTTTTATTTCACAAGCCAACATTTTGATTTACCCTCACATAGTCTGCTTGTATCCAGCACAAATATTCATCCCATTCCGCTAGCGGAAAACGGTCACTGAACCTCGTATGAGGTACAGTAGATCGGTCACCTTTTCCAGCACACAAGGAATCATTACGAGTTGGGGCCACAACCCAATTCTTAACCCGTTCAGTAAATACACAAGAGAACTGCATTATAGTTCAAGATAGATATTACCGCTCTGGGGGTCGATCCGATAAAAATCGTCGCCCGCAAAAGTCGGCGACGCCAATATTTGCGCGGGTTTGGTATCCTATATACGGCGTAACCTAGAAGTTACGCGCGTATATTTCTGCCGTCGCCCGTAGTTTTTTGGGCCATAGGCAGGTATACCAAACCCGCGCAATTTGGTATCCAATATACAGCATAAGGACTTACGTGGCGAAAATGGAGAAATCTTACTCCATTTTCACCTCGCCACAAAAAGCAGCCGTAAGAAGCCTTACGCTGACTATTGGAGCCCCGTAACTCCCTAAACTGGCTGCTAAATAAACCTAACACCTAACGCCTGCGCAATGTCTATCTCCCTGTCAACCTCGATCCCCCGCCGCAATCCCTAATAAAGTATTTAACCCCTAAACCGCCGCCATCTACATAAACTAACCCCCTACTGTGAGCCCCTAAAACCTCCACCATCTAACTGATCTATCCCCTAATGTGAACCCAATACACCGCCGCCATCTATATTAAAATTATTAACCCCTAATTTAATCTACCTACCCCGCCGCCAGCTATATTATCTATATTAACCCTAAGTATATTATAGTTAATATAGTTATTACATTATATATATTAACTATATTAACCCTAATTATATTAGGGTTAATATAGTTAATATAGTTACTATAGTATTTATATTAACTATATTAACTCAATCTAACCCTAACACCCCTAACTAAATTCTTATTAAATAAATCTAATTCATATTATAAACTAAAATATTCCTATTTAAATCTAAATACTTACCTATAAAATAAACCCTAAGATAGCTACAATATAATTAATAATTACATTATAGCTATGTTAGGGTTTATATTTATTTTACAGGTAAATTGTTAATTATTTTAACTAGGTATAATAGCTATTACATTGTTATTAACTATTTAATAGCTACCTAGTTAAAATAATTACCCAATTACCTGTAAAATAAATCCTAACCTAAGTTACAAATACACCTACACTATCAATAAATTAAAGAAACTACAAATATCTATCTAAAAATACAATTAAATAAACTAAACTAAATTACAAAAAAAAAACCCCACTAAATTACAAAAAATAATAAAAAGATTACAAGATTTTTAAGCTAATTACACCTATTCTAAGCCCCCTAATAAAATAATAAAGCCCCCCAAAATAAAAAAATTCCCTACCCTATTCTAAATTAAAAAAAGTTCAAAGCTCTTTTACCTTACCAGCCCTTAAAAGGGCCTTTTGTGGGGGCATGCCCCAAAGAAAACTGCTCTTTTGCCTGCAAAAAAAACCACAATACCACCCCCCAACATTACAACCCACCACCCACATACCCCTAATCTAACCCAAACCCCCCTTAAATAAACCTAACACTACCCCCCTGAAGATCTCCCGACCTTGTCTTCACCACACCGGGCTGAACTCCTCATCCGATCCGGGCGATGTGTTCCAGCAAGCGGCAGTGAAGTCTTCTTCCATCCGGGCGATGTGTTCCAGCAAGCTGCAGAGAGTCTTCTTCCATCGGCGATG